>NC_059208.1:51981465-51988965 GCF_020615455.1 Coregonus clupeaformis | reverse complement strand
AACTTTGACAAGACCATAATCTCAGTCACAAGTTATTTGCTTTCGGTGAAATGATAGCCGAATGTGAGTGATAGACAGCAGTGTATGGGCATGTGTAATGTTTTTCATGCAATTTTCCACTTCTTGTTGCGTCTCCTAGCGTAGCCACGGTAGCGTTCGGGTAGGCTATATTCATGAACCTTTCAGAAGGCAGAAAAACAACAGACCTTTTAATTACCGAACCAGATACACCACATCACTGATAAATAGTCTAATTGCTCCTTTTAAATATGAACATTTACATATGTGCATACATAATCAACCACAATGATCTTACTCCCTGCCGACTACCAACAATTAGAATATAATTTACTTTCTCTCTGTTTGTGCCCAAGATATGTGCGCCGCATTTCAAATCAGTCCTAATGTGCTAATGTGGCACACCTACAGAAGGCAAAATTAGGGTTGTTTAAATCAATTAGGGAAATGTGAATCACGTACAAATGTCTCCTCTTCTCACCTCTGGGCTTGGAGCCTTCTGGGTAATGGTGCCAATCACAAACACACTCCCCTCCTCTCCGACAGACAGACATGTCTTCTCCCCCTCCACCCCTCCAAAACCAATATCTGTCATCTCCATAGGGGTGCTTACACTGCCACCTTCATAGGGCCTAAGGTTACTGTCATTGATTCTGATGGTTATATGTGACAATATTTTTGCGGGGTCATTTAAAGAGAGTAAAACTGATGTCTTTTTACCTCTTCCAAAATAAAAAATTAATACAAAATGTCCAATGAAATGTACTTTCAGTAAATAAAATATCTTATAGTGTACTTGAGAATGGCTTTAAGAATTCTTCCTTCACTTCAATATTCATATTTACATTTACATTTTAGTCATTTAGCAGACGCTCTTATCCAGAGCGACTTACAGTTAGTAAATGCATACATTTTTTTTCTCCTAGCTATAAGTGTCCACATTGTTTTGTACTTCAGCGGTCACCTGCATATGCCATAAATCAAACCTGGGGTTTGGAAATAGAGCTGTCAATCAAATCAGAGAGGGAAGGGTATGTACCGTAGGTGGCTGCTCCTTTGCCCGTCTTGTCGAACAGCAGGAAGGCGACCATGTAGAGAGCATCTGGAGCACACAGCACCGACTCAAAGGCCACAAATTCCTGGAAGGAGATCAACCTGATGGAGAGAAAGGGAGACGGAGAGGGGAGAGAGAGAGAGAGAGAGTCATGCTCAATGTGAGCTCCTGATTTATTTCTGTTTTTTTGTTTTTAGAATGAGATAAACACTCGAATCTAAAAAGAATTCAAGACAAGAAGTGATGAACAACAACTCTATTCAATCATAATATTTTTTTAAATAACTTTGCGCCTCAAATTAAGAAGTTTTGACTCTCGCTAGCTAGCTACACCACAAAAATCGAGCCAGCAGGCTAAAAAGCCAGCCAGAAAAATTGTGCTAGAACAAACCTAGCAAGGGGAGTTAATACAACTACATCAAACGACCAAACTGAGTGAGTAAATCAAAAAGAAGCACGGACTCTAACTTTAAACATATCTTCTGTTTTCGTGTGTGAATATTTTTCACTCTTTTTGCTGGTTTTTGAGCTAAATTAGAGCTAGCTAGCAACAGCGGCAGACAAATAAAACTGGTTTGTTGTGGCAACAGTGCAGCAGAACAGAGCAGCAGCAGCAGTAGTAGCAGAGCCGACAGGCACCATGTCCCCAATCCCCCTCAGCACTGAGTCCATTCTCTACCCTCCAGAGCCCACAGGCACCATGTCCCCACTCCCCCTCAGCACTGAGTCCATTCTCTACCCTCCAGAGCCCACAGGCACCATGTCCCCACTCCCCCTCAGCACTGAGTCCATTCTCTACCCTCCAGAGCCCACAGGCACCATGTCCCCACTCCCCCTCAGCACTGAGTCCATTCTCTACCCCCCAGAGCCCACAGGCACCATGTCCCCACTCCCCCTCAGCACTGAGTCCATTCTCTACCCTCCAGAGGCCACAGGCACCATGTCCCCACTCCCCCTCAGCACTGAGTCCATTCTCTACCCCCCAGAGCCCACAGGCACCATGTCCCCACTCTCCCTCAGCGCTGAATCCATTATCTACCCTCCAGAGGCAAAAAATGACACAACGAGGAAAGCTTTTAAACAAAAACTACTAAAGGGGAGGCCAGAAACCCTTTTCGCAGACCTCTACAAAAACGGTGATGTGAGTAATCTCATCTTTCTCACTGACCAGCCAAATGCATGGCGCTCAGCAGTCTGCTCTCACTACCCATCCATAAAGAAAGAGGGAATCTGTAATGGGTGGAAGCTGAAAGTCAAATAGACAGATGACCCTGACAGCACCATGATAACAATCAACCTCTACAAGACTGGGACTGTCATGGTGCAAGGTAACCTTAGGCTGTTTGAAACAGACTTTCAGACCATTAAGGAGAGAGCAGAGAGAGAGAAGGACACCACCAGTGACATGCCCCCCCACAAGACAAACTCCACCAGCACCACCCTCACCCCCCACTATCCCCACCCAAAAAGGCACATCCAGCACCTCTCTTCCCACCATAGTGGAGGACACGCCCCAGGAGGAGAGCGACCCCCTCAGTGCAGAGCAGGCTCAGGCCCTCCCTCACCACCATGGCTGCCATGAGGGATCAGTTCACCAAACTGGAGGGGGAGGTGGTCCTGCTCAGGGAGAGTGTGAGCAAACAGCAAACAGACATCCACACCTTAGAGGAGCGCCTAACCAAGGTTCGGACAGAGCAGGACAGCAGCCTTGCAACACAGCTGAAAGAAGTTCAGCAAGAGAGAGACGGACTCAAGAGAGAGCTGGCTGATCTAACAAAGGAGGTGAGAGAGCTCCAAAAAGACAGGCAGAGCAGTAATAAGCAGCTGACCACACTAAGAGAGGAGCTGCAGGAGAAAAAGAGAACAGAGGACAGGCTGCAGGAGCAGCTAGATCACCACTCTATGACCTGCCCTCACACAGCAGAGGAGCCCACCTCAACCAGCTAGGACTCCCCAGCCCTGCCGGCTGCATGCCTCCCCCCAGCCTACAGAACATCCTCCCACTGACAGCGGCACCGACACAGACCAGCCACACCCCAGCTCCAACACTCACCAGCCCCCACTCTACCCCCTCCAGTCCAGAAGAAACACTGGCTGAGATTGTGTGGTGCCCAACAACGCAGAGTGCCATGGTGCTGCTTGATAAAGCCCAGCTTGGGTCGCCAAGCCACATAATCATACACACCGGAAGCAACGACCTGCGTGCTCAGCAGTAGAGGGTGGCGACTTCACTACGGGGAGTGATTAAGAAGGCCTCAGCAATCTTCCCCAACTCAAGGATCGTGGTGTCAACCCTTCTACAGAGGAAGGACTTCTACCCTGACACAATCCAAAGAATAAACGCCAGCCTCTCCTGGGACTGTGCCCTGCGACCCAATGTACACCTGGCCCACCATCCCACCCTCGATCTGGACTGTCTCTATGACCATGTTCACCTGTACAGGGAGACAGTCCCCATCCTTGCCAAGACTCTCAAGGACGTCGCTTTAAACCGCAGCCCGACCTCTCCACCCAGGAACAGCGGAGCTATCTCCACCACCCCGAGATCACGAGACAACACCCCGGACCAGCACCCTGGACCCCCCAGCCACGACCACAGCACATTTACATTTACATTTTAGTCATTTAGCAGACGCTCTTATCCAGAGCGACTTACAGGAGCAATTAGGGTTAAGTGCCTTGCTCAAGGGCACATTTACGTCATTTAGCAGACGCTCTTATCCAGAGCGACTACAAATTGGTGCATTCACCCTATAGCCAGTGGGATAACCACTTTACAATTATACTTTTTTTTGGGGGGGGGTAGAAGGATTACTTTATCCTATCCCAGGTGTTCCTTAAAGAGGTGGGGTTTCAAATGTCTCCGGAAGGTGGTGAGTGACTCCCGCTGTCCTGGCGTCGTGAGGGAGCTTGTTCCACCATTGGGGTGCCAGAGCAGCGAACAGCTTTGACTGGGCTGAGGCGGGAACTATGCTTCCGCAGAGGAAGGGAGCCAGCAGGCCAGAGGTGGATGAACGCAATGCCCTCGCCTGGGTGTAGGGACTGATCAGAGCCTGAAGGTACGGAGGTGCCGTTCCCCTCACTGCTCCATAGGCAAGCACCATGGTCTTGTAACGGATGCGAGCTTCAACTGGAAGCCAGTGGAGTGTGCGGAGGAGGGGGGTGACGTGAGAGAACTTGGGAAGGTTGAACACCAGACGGGCTGCGGCATTCTGGATGAGTTGTAGGGGTTTAATGGCACAGGCAGGGAGCCCAGCCAACAGCGAGTTGCAGTAATCCAGACGGCACCACCAACCTCAATGCCCACCACAGCCAGCGCAGCACAGACCACCCCAGCCCAGCTTCAGACCCACCCAGACAAGGCCTACCACCCCCCTCGAACCCACTGCAGACCCACACCTGGAGGAGCCACAGCCCGGCAGGCAGAGCTACGCACAAGCTGTGAGAGGAGCAACTGGCCCAGCCCCCACCAACGAAATGAGTGACACTTAACAAATGCTGAGTCTACTATGCTCACATGTGATAGGCCGAGGGTCTACTATGCTCACATGTGATAGGCCGAGGGTCTACTATGCTCACACGTGATTTGGCCGAGGGTCTACTTTGCTCACATGTGATAGGCCGAGGGTCTACTATGCTCACACGTGATAGGCCGAGGGTCTATTATGCTCACACGTGATAGGCCGAGGGTCATGGTAAGATGAGCACAATAACTCCCCCATCCTCACACTAAATCCACCCAAGTGGCATGACACAAATGCTATCTTAAATTATAAACAAATCACATTTGCATAATAAGAGTTTACGTTAATTGTTGGAATTTACAAGGATTGAAGTCCTCTGCTTTTGGGCTAAAGAGCAGAAACCCAGACTTCCTTAAAGAAATGAATGATGTTGATATTGTAGTACTACAGGAAACATGGTGCAGAGGTGATGTTTCCACTGGCTGTCCACTAGGTTATAGGGAGATAATCGCACCATCCACCAAATTAAAAGGAATCACACAGGGCAGAGACTCAGGGGGAATGCTAATATGGTATAAATCTGAACTAACTAATTCAATCGAATTGATCAAAACAGGAGAATTCTTTATCTGGTTAAAAATCAACAAGGAGGCTATCTTAACAGATAAAAATGTCTTCCTCTGTGCCACATTCATTCCCCCCTCAGAGTTACCCTACTTCAATTAAGATAGTTTCTCCATTCTAGAGGGGGAGATTAGTCACTTTCAGGCCCAAGGCAACGTACTGGTCTGTGGAGACCTGAATGCTAGAACAGCAGAAGAACTAGACACTATTAACAGTCATGGGGAAAAACACCTACGAGGAAGCAACAACCTTTCCCTCCCCACATACCCCCCCAGAAACAACTATGACAAAGTGAAAAACAGCTCCTGAAGCTCTGTCGAACACTGGGTCTGTACATAGTCAATGGTAGGCTAAGAGGGGACTCTTTTGGTAGGTACACCTACAGCTCATCCCTTTGCAGCAGTACTGTTGACTACTTCATCACCGACCTCAACCCAGAGTCTCTCAGAGCCTTCATAGTCAGCCTACTAACACCTCTCTCAGACCACAGTAAAATCACAGTGTATCTGAGAATAGCAGAACCCAACCATGAAGCATCACAGCCCAATATATTACATGGTACTAAACAGACCTATAGATGGAGTGCAAACAGTACAGAAATCTACCAAAAAGCAATTAGTAGCCAAAAAATACAATCTCTCCTGGACAACCTTTTAGCCTTAACATTCTCCTACAGCAATGAAGGTGTAAATCTGGCCGTTTGGAACATAAACTTTATATTTGACAAATTAGCCTCCTTGGCTAATCTTAAGAAACATAAGAGCAAACCAAAAATAATAGATAATGAAAAATGGTTTGATAATGAAGAAAGTCATTGAGAAATATATCTAATCAAAAACACAGAGACCCAGACAACAAAAATATACGTCTTCAATATGGGGAAACACTGAAGCAATACAAACACACCCTAAGAACAAAAAAGGAACAGCACATTAGAAATCAGCTGGATGTAATTGAGGAATCCATAGAATCAAACCACTTCTGGGAGGATTGGAATAAATTAAACAAACCTCATCATGAGGAATTGGCTATCCAAAATGGGGATATGTGGAGAAATCACTTTGCAAACCTCTACAGCAATATAACAAAGAGCCCAGAACAACAAGATATACAAGTTAAATTACAAATCTTTGAATCAGCAGTCAAAGACTATCAGAATCCTGTGCATACCCCAATTACAGAACAAGAATTATTGGAAAAACTTTGCACTCTCCAACCCAAAAAGGCCTGTGGTGCTGATGGTATTTTAAATGAAATTATCAAATATACAGACCACAAATTCAAATTGGCTATACTCAAACTCTTCAACATTATCCTAACTGCAGGTATTGTCCCCGATGTTTGGAACCAAGGATTGATCACACCAATCTATAAAAATGGAGACAAATTTGACCAAAATAATTACAGAGGAATTTGTGTTAACATCAACTTGGGGAAAATTCTCTGCAGTATCATAAATAGCAGACTACATCATTTCCTTGATGAACACATTGTCCTAAGCAAAAGCCAGATTGGATTTTTTTTTTTATTATCGTACAACAGACCACATTTACACCCTCCACACTCTAATTGACAAACAAGTAAACCAAAACAAAGACAACATCTACTTGTGTTTTGTAGACTTCAAGAAAGCATTTGATTCAATTTGGCATGAAGGTATTTTTGATAAACTAATAGAAAGTGGTATTGGATGGAAAACATATGATGTTATTAAATCAATGTACACTAAAAACAAAAGGAGGGGTTACAGCAGCATCTAGATCATCTGCACAGGTTCTGTCAGACCTGGGCTCTGACCGTTAATAAAAAAAAACGAATATAATGATATTCCAAAAAAGGTCAGGAAATCAGGATGACAAATATAAATTATATTTGGACACAGTTCTATTAGAACACACCAAAAACGACACGTACAGTTGAAGTCGGAAGTTTACATACACTTAGGTTGGAGTCATTAAAACTCGTTTTTCAACCACTCCATAAATGTCTTGTTAACAAACTATAGTTTTGGCAAGTCGGTTAGGACATCTACTTTGGGCATGACACAAGTCATTTTTCCAACAATTGTTTACAGACAGATTATTTCACTTATAATTCACTGTATCACAATTCCAGTGGGTCAGAAGTTTACATACACTATGTTGACTGTGCCTTTAAACAGCTTGGAAAATTCCAGAAGATGATGTCATGGCTTTAGAAGCTTCTGATAGGCTAATTGACAAATTTGAGTCAATTGGAGGTGTACCTGTGGATGTATTTCAAGGCCTACCTTCAAACTCAGTGCCTCTTTGCTTGACATCATGGGAAAATCAATTTCCAAACGCCTGAAGGTACCACGTT
>NC_059208.1:51796465-51976465 GCF_020615455.1 Coregonus clupeaformis | reverse complement strand
TTTACAAAGTTTTAACCCCAGAGACTAACCTCAGAGGGTTTCACACTTTGAAGAGTTTTCCATCTGAAAAATTAGAGAAAGAGAGAAAGAAGTGTGTGTGAGAGAGAGAGAGAAAGAGAGAGTGAGAGTGAGAAAGAGAGAGAGAGGGAAGAGAGAGAGAGTTAGTAAGAGAGAGGGAGCGAGAGAGAGAGAGAGAGAGAGAGAGAGAGAGAGAGAGAGAGAGAGAGAGAGAGAGAGAGAGAGAGAGAGAGAGAGAGAGGAGGGAGGAAAAATCTCTGACACATCTTTGAGACAGAAGTAGGGAGGTCTACATGTGCTGAATTAGTAATTTGCAGACATAGAGAGGGAGTGTATCTATCTCAGCCAGCCAAGTCTGGGGAGGGGGAATAACAGAGAGAGACCGTAACGGCTGACAGTGAGTGTATCACCTGATTTACACAGTCACAGAGGGAGGCAGGGAAATGCATTACACTGTTTACATACATCCAAACCCCCTCTACTCACAAAAACGATTACCCCGCCCTGACTCATCTCTGTGAAATGGAATCCTACCTGGAGTAAAAACAGCGGCAGATGCATTGGCAAGAAAAAATGTATGCAGTATGCACATCCCGAAAAATACTCTAATTTAAACTAGAGGGAGTATATCATAATATGATTGTTTAAATTGATGTTTTCTTACTTTCTTTTCTCCTTGTCAATACTTGAAAAACAATGCGTTCCTGTTGTCCGTGAACATAAAAGGGGGTGATGTTGACACGCGCAGCCATTGTCTGTTCTCTCTTCCAGCAGCACTAGGCATAATCATCCATCTCATTGTCTAGCGAAATCAGAATGTCTTTTTAGGGTTCACGTGCAAAAAAACACACAAAAAAACAAGCTAAAACAAAATACATGACGACTAACCTACGATGTCAACTGTGAACAAAATGGATGCATTCAAACAAAGGTCTCTGATTTCGTGGCTTTGATCAAACCATCAAACCAGACATTTCTGCTCCCTTATCATTTGGTATCCCCTACCCACCACCCCACCACACCAAATGAGGTTTAGATACAGAGACCAAGCCATGGTTTCCTAATAGATTTATCCCTTAATAGCAGTGATGCTGCCGCCATTTATCCGGCTTGCAAAGCCGCACAATGCAGGAGTGCTGAATGGCACGGGCAATTACAGTGCATGTGTGCAGCCAGCCTCGACTCCCCTAGCAGTACTCCAGGCCCTTGGTATAACCCTAGCAGTACTCCAGGCCCTAGTTATAACCCTAGCAGTACTCCAGGCCCTAGCTATAACCCTAGCAGTACTCCAGGCCCTAGTTATAACCCTAGCAGTACTCCAGGCCCTTGCTATAACCCTAGCAGTACTCCAGGCCCTAGTTATAACCCTAGCAGTACTCCAGGCCCTAGTTATAACCCTAGCAGTACTCCAGGCCCTAGTTATAACCCTAGCAGTACTCCAGGCCCTTGCTATAACCCTAGCAGTACTCCAGGCCCTAGTTATAACCCTAGCAGTACTCCAGGCCCTAGTTATAACCCTAGCAGTACTCCAGGCCCTAGTTATAACCCTAGCAGTACTCCAGGCCCTAGTTATAACCCTAGCAGTACTCCAGGCCCTAGTTATAACCCTAGCAGTACTCCGGGCCCTAGTTATAAACCTAGCAGTACTCCAGGCCCTAGTTATAACCCTAGCAGTACTCCAGGCCCTTGCTATAACCCAGACAATGCATTCCTGTTTTCCGTGAACATAAAAGGGGGAGATGTTGACACGCGCAGCCATTGTCTGTTCTCTCTTCCAGCAGCACTAGGCATAATCATCCATCTCATTGTCTAGCGAAATCAGAATGTATTTTTAGGGTTCACGTGCAAAAAAACACACAAAAAAACAAGCTAAAACAAAATACATGACGACTAACCTACGATGTCAACTATAAACAAAATGGATGCATTCAAACAAAGGTCTCTGATTTCGTGGCTTTGATCAAACCATCAAACCAGACATTTCTGCTCCCTTATCATTTGGTATCCCCTACCCACCACCCCACCACACCAAATGAGGTTTAGATACAGAGACCAAGCCATGGTTTCCTAATAGATTTATCCCTTAATAGCAGTGATGCTGCCGCCATTTATCCGGCTTGCAAAGCCGCACAATGCAGAAGTGCTGAATGGCACGGGCAATTACAGTGCATGTGTGCAGCCAGCCAGCCTCCACTCCCCCCCATTTTAAAGCAGGCCTTCATAATGTGAGCAACATGACCGCATGCACTCTGCTCTTTGCCGGAGCCCAGGTGGTTGCCGTGGCAACGTGTTTTTCTTTTTGACTTACCCTAACATTTTATTGCCCGTCATTATGTATCATTAAAAACATACATATTAATGTAAAACGTAGGGGTGATGGGGGTTAAGGGGAGAGGGGGATAAGATGAGATGAATTAGGGCGCAACAACCAACAGAAGGAAGAGAACAACACCTGACAAAGGGCCTTTGAGGATTTCTAAGAGTTTTTTGTTTTTTTACTAAATAAATCAAATAAATAAGTGGTAAATAAAAGCATCATAAGCTAAAACATTTGTTATTTTTCTTGGGGTTGCATCCTGTGCATTAGAAAATAAGGGCTAGGCCCTTGCTATAACCCTAGCAGTACTCCAGGCCCTAGTTATAACCCTAGCAGTACTCCAGGCCCTAGTTATAACCCTAGCAGTACTCCAGGCCCTTGCTATAACCCTAGCAGTACTCCAGGCCCTAGTTATAACCCTAGCAGTACTCCAGGCCCTAGTTATAACCCTAGCAGTACTCCAGGCCCTAGTTATAACCCTAGCAGTACTCCAGGCCCTAGTTATAACCCTAGCAGTACTCCAGGCCCTAGTTATAACCCTAGCAGTACTCCAGGCCCTAGTTATAACCCTAGCAGTACTCCAGGTCGTTGTTATAACCAACCTATAACTATGCATAAAGCCTGGAGTTTTTCCTGGTCTGGGCCTGTATTCACAAAGCTTTGTGAGACAGTTAAAAGGCCAAACTGATCCTAAATCAGCACACGTACTCTGATACGCTTTGTGATACAAGCCCTGGTCGTCTATCCACCATACCCACCCATCTTTCTTCTGGTCCACCACCCCAGCCAGCAGTGAGGTGGCCTCGTCAGATAGCCTGATGTCAGTGTGTGCATGGAGAAACCGGGCCACAAAGTCCTCCGGAGACATGAAGGCCTCATCGTTCTTCTGGATGCTGGCATACTGCAACAGCAAACACACACACAAACAGGCATGCACACACACAGAGAGACAGACAGAACCCCTCATTGATTTGTTAATAAATTATCTATTGGTTGAGGAAGACACTGACGCTGACTGTTTCAATCCTTTGGGCAGACACCTAACTTGAGATCATTCACACGTAACTCAAGACTTTAATAGGCATAAATCATGCATTGATGTCAATGGTAGAAATTCAAGTTGTGTGCAGGGATCTCAAGTTAGGATTCAGACCTCAATGGAGAAAACCATAAATGCACTATTGACTCTTGTTTTTGTAACTTGAACCAGAAGAAGCCTACAAATAAATGCTATATTGGCAATGGCTTTCCAGTACATGAAGTTGGCTTGTATACAGTGTACTAAGGAAATGTTGTAGATCCATAGGCAAATTGATTCTTACATAACTGACCTTTAAGAAAATAGCTTTCAGCTCAGTAGGATCAGCCCTCTTTTGTCCCTTGAGAAAGAAATGACATCAAAGACCACACATTATAATCACATAATAAACAATCAAGGTCTCATCATCACAATATTGTGGTAATAACTTGATAATAATACACTTATTTAATTTACAATTCTATTGAAGCCCTCATTAAAGCCCTCTTGGGTTTCCAACTTCACCTGCACACCATTTTACCTTGTTTTTATCTGCACTGTTTGTAACATGTCTTTTTTGTGCGAATAAATACAAATACAAAATAAATAAATCGATAGGCCTATAGGCATAGGCTACTAGGTGTCACGACTTCCTCCGAAGCTGCCACCTCTCCTTGTTCGGGCAGGCTTCGGCGTTCGTGTGTGATTGTTTATTGTGGAAGAGAGAGAAGCTTGGTGGAGCTCCGTGTATTTTGTATCGCCAGGAATATTCCCCGTGTGTTTTTACGCATTACTGCGTAACTCTGTGGTTCAGAATAAATCCTGTTATGCGGATCGGGTTCTTCAGGTCGTCCAACACCTGGAGAGAGAGGACCCGATCTTTCGGGACCAGCTGAGCGACCGGATCCAGCCACCCACACCCCAGCACCCAGAGGGATTCACATATCTCGACCACGGGATTTTGACGGGACAGCTGCCCTATGTCAGGGATTCCTCCTACAAATGGAATTATACTTCTCGACCATCAGCCCGGCTGAAGGTGTCCGCCCTCGTCTCCTGTCTCTTGGGGAAAGGCCTGGAGTGGGCCAACGCGGTCTGGAGTGAAGGAAAAGTCGCGTTGGACAACTACGGGGAGATCGCTCGCCTCTTTCGGGCCGTCTCCAATCACACGCCCGAGGGTAGAGAGGCGGGCGAGCGGCTGGTACACCTGAGGCAGGGGACGAGGACCGCGCAGGACTTCGCCCTGGAGTTTCGTACTCTAGCGGCTGGGTCCGGGTGGAACGAGCGGAACCCTCATCGAGTCCAATTGGTGGACATGGCCATCCAGTTGGACAACCTGCTGGCTTCTAGAGTACGTCCTGGAAGGGGCCTGCCCGTTCTACCCCCCCCCCCCCGCCCCCCAACCCGGATCACGAGATGATGGAGCTGGGTGGAGCGGCGATCCGGGAGAGCGGAGGACGACAGCGCCAGTGTCACTCTTGTGGCACGGGAGGACATTCTGCTGCACGCTGTCGTCTGCGTTCTTTTGGGTCTGGAGGCGGCAGGCAGGGCACTCTCGCGTCACAGCAGGTATCGAACACCCACACTCGTTCAGAGCCCTCTCCTGCGCACTGTACCCTACACATCCACTTTCCTGATTACACGGTAGTTCCCCAGTGTAAGGCTCTGGTCGATTCAGGCGCAGCTGGGATCTTTATGTACAGGTCATTTGCACATAGTCTAGGCATTACATTGGTTCCCCTATCCATTCCACTCCCCATCAGAGCACTTGACAGTCAACCATTAGGGTCCGGGTTCGTTAGGGACGTTACAGCACCAGTCACTATGGTTACACACTAGACTCATCGAGAGCAAGTCACTTGAGTCTCATGATTTCCCTGTTGTGTTAGGTCTTCCCTGGTTAGCACTACACAACCCCACCTTTTCATGGCCACAGAGGGTTCTCACAGGGTGGTCGCGAGAGTGTCAGGGTAGGTGTCTATGTGTTTCCGTTGGTGCAACTATGGTGGAAAGTCAAGACACTACCTGTCACGCCCTGGCTCTGGGGACGCTTGTATGTTTAGCCAGGGTGTGAGTGTTCTTTGTGGTGTTCTAGTTTTGTGTTTCTAGGGTGTTCTAGTTATTGTGTTTCTATGTTGGCCAGAGTGGTTCTCAATCAGAGGCAACGAGTGTCAGCTGTTGCTGGTTGTCTCTGATTGGGAACCATATTTAAACAGTCTGTTTTTCCACAGTATTTGTGGGATCTTGTTCCTGTTGTAGGTTTGTGTTTTGCACCTTTGGACGTCACGTTATCGTTTGTTGTTTTGTTCGTGTTTTTCATTCTAGTTAATAAAAGCATGTTCGCAAATAACGCTGCGCCTTGGTCCTCTGTATACGACGATCGTGACAGAAGATCCCACCAAAACTGGACCAAGCAGCGTGTCCAGGAGCCATCGCCAGGGGAATCTCTAGCGGATCTCCGTTGCAACCTCGACTGGGTCAAGCCAAGTGAAGAGCAGAGAGGTTGGACTTGGGAGCAGTGGAGGAAGAGTCTCGACTGGGCCAAGCCAAGTGAAGAACAGAGAGGGTGGACTTGGGAGCAGTGGAGGAAGAGTCTCGACTGGGCCAAGCCAAGTGAAGAGCAGAGAGGTTGGACTTTGGAGCAGTGGGGTGAGAGTCTGGCGAGAGATAGGGAGGCCTGGTCCACGGGGAGGAGAGACACCCAGAATTTTTTTAGGGGGGGGGGGCTCACGCCGTGGACGACGGGGCAGCAGGAGGCCGCAATAGAGCGGTCCAGCGGGTTGGCAGAGGAATTCGCCAGGTTACGGGGGCCGCTGGTCACAAAGGGGAAGGAAAGTGTAGAGGCAAGGCGAGAGGTACTGGGGTGTGTTACCAGTCCGGTCCGGCCCGTTCCTGATCCCCGCGTAGGGCCAGTGGTGTGTGTCCCCAGTACGGTCCGGCCTGTTCCTGTCCCTCGCACCGAGCCTGTGGTGCGCGTCGCCAACCCAGTCCGGCCTGTTCCTGCTCCCCGCACCAAGCCTATGGTGCGCGTCGCCAGCCCGGCCCGGCCTGTTCCTGCTCCCCGCACCAAGCCAATGGTGCGCGTCGCCAGCCCGGCCCGGCCTGTTCCTGCTCCCCGCACCAACCCTATGGTGCGCGTCGCCAGCCCGGCCCGGCCTGTTCCTGCTCCCCGCACCAAGCCAATGGTGCGCGTCGCCAGCCCGGCCCGGCCTGTTCCTGCTCCCCGCACCAAGCCAATGGTGCGCATCGCCAGCCCGGCCCGGTCCATTCCTGCTCTCCGCACCAAGTCAGTGGTGCGCGTCGTCAGCCCGGTCCGGCCCGCTCCTGCTACCCGCACCAAGCCTATGGTGCGCGTCGCCAGCCCGTCCGGCCCGTTCCTGCTCCCGCACCAGGCCAATGGTGCGCGTCGCCAACCCGGCCCGGCCTGTTCCTGCTCCCCGCACCAAGCCAATGGTGCGCGTCGCCAGCCCGGCTCGGCCTGTTCCTGCTCCCCACACCAAGCCAGTGGTGTGCGTCGTCAGTCCGGCACAGCTTGTGCCTGTTCCACCGGTGCCTGGTCCGGCACCGGTCAGCTGCTCCACGCCGGAGCTAGAGCAATCCGCTCCACCAGTGTTCAGTCCAGCTCCGGCCAGCAGGGCCAGACCGGACCAGGGGTACTGTGGGGGGTTAGAGAGGGAGTGGGGATCATGCCCGGAGCCGGATCCGCCGCCAAGGCGGAGTGTCCACCCGGTCCCTCCCCTGTGGTGTTCTGTTGGCGCGGTCGGAGTCCGCGCCTTTGGGGGGGGGTACTGTCACGCCCTGGCTCTGGGGACGCTTGTATGTTGAGCCAGGGTGTGAGTGTTCTTTGTGGTGTTCTAGTTTTGTGTTTCTATGTTGGCCAGAGTGGTTCTCAATCAGAGGCAACGAGTGTCAGCTGTTGCTGGTTGTCTATGATTGGGAACCATATTTAAACAGTCTGTTTTTCCACAGTATTTGTGGGATCTTGTTCCTGTTGTAGGTTTGTGTTTTACACTTTTGGACGTCACGTTATCGTTTGTTGTTTTGTTCGTTGTCACTGTGGGATGCTAGTTCGTTTTTGTCTCTCTGTTCGGTGTAGTAGAGAGCTCCGCACTTTTGTGCCTTTGTATGTACTTTACCGGTGTGCGTAAAGTTCGCTTGCCTGCCAGGTTGTATGTAGCCGTGTTTGGCTTGTTCTTTTTTGTCTTCACTAAAGACGTCAGTACGAAGCCTCTGTGTGTCCTGCGCTTGATTCCACACCACTTCTACACTCAACTGTGACACTACCTCCACCGTGCGCATTCCCCATGAATACCTCGATTTGGCGAACGCGTTTTCCAAAACGCAGGCGACCAAATTACCACCTCAACGGGCGGGGCATTGCGCGATAATCCTCCGGGTAGACGATGTGCCTCCCAGGAGTCATGTGTATCCCCTGTCGCAGGCTGAAACGGAGGCGATGGAGACATACGTCTCCGAGTCCCTACGCCAGGGGTTCATACGTCCCTCCACTTCGCCCGCCTCCTCAAGTTTCTTTTTTTGTGAAGAAGAAAGACGGAGGTCTGCGCCCTTGCATTGATTACCGAGCACTGAACAAGGGGACAATACGTTATAGTTATCCTCTACCACTCATTCCATCTGTGATCAAGTCAATGCATGGGGCGCGCTTCTTCACAAAATTAGATCTCCGGAGTGCGTACAACTTGGTGCGTGTCCGAGAGGGGGACGAGTGGAAGACATCATTCAGCACAACCACAGGGCATTACAAATACCTGGTGATGCCTTACGGTTTGATGAATGCTCCATCCGTCTTCCAGTCCTTTGTGAACAAGGTGTTTCGGGACATGCTTGGTCGCGGTGTAGTGGTCTACATTGATGACATTCTGGTGTATTCTGCTATGCGCGCCGAGCATGTGTCCCTGGTTCGCAAAGTGCTGGCCCGACTGTTGGAACATGACCTTTATGCCAAAAGTGTCTGTTTTTCCAACAGTCCGTCTCTTTCCTCGGATTACCACCTCAGGTGTGGAGATGGAGGGAGATCGCATTTCAGCCGTGCGTAATTGCCCGACTCCAATCACGGATAAGGAGGTGCAGCGCTTTATTGGCTTTGCCAACTAATATCGGAGGTTTATCCGGGGCTTTGGCAAGGTTGCAGCTCCCATCACATCACTGTTGAAGGGTGGGCCATCCCGGCTCCGCTGGTCTGCTGAGGCTGACAAGGCCTTCAGTAACCTGAGGGTTTTGCTCACCTCAGCTCCGGTACTGGCCCATCCCAATCCATCATTATCGTTCGTAGTGGAGGTAGATGCGTCCGAGGTAGGGATAGGCGCTGTCCTTCCTCAACGCTCGGGCAAGCCACCCAAGCTCCGCCCCTGTGCCTTCTTCTCCAAGAAGCTCAGCCCGGCGGAGCAAAACTACGACGTTGGTTATCGGGAGCTTATTGATTTGACCCTATCTTACATCTCGGGTACGAAGAACGTGAAGGCAGACGCACTGTCACGACTGTACGACCCAGAGGAGAGGCCCATAGACAACACCCCTATACTCCCGGCCTCCTGCATAGTGGCGCCGGTAGTATGGGCGATGGACGCGGACATAGAGTGGGCGTTACGCACAGAGCCATCTCCACCTCAGTGTCCAGCTGGGCTGCAGTACGTGCCTTCTCTTGTCAGTGACCATCTGATCTATTGGGCACACACGTCCCCCTCCTCTGGTCACCCAGGTATCGGTCGTACAGTGCGCTGCCTGACCGGAAAGTACTGGTGGCCTACCTTGGCTAAGGACGTGAGGGTGTACAGTGAGGGAAAAGAAATGACAAAGAAATTATCAGTCTATAATTTTAATGGTAGGTTTATTTGAACAGTGAGAGACAGAATAACAACAAAAAAATCCAGAAAAACGCATGTCAAAAATGTTATAAATTGATTTGCATTTTAATGAGGGAAATAAGTATTTGACCCCCTCTCAATCAGAAAGATTTCTGGCTCCCAGGTGTCTTTTATACAGGTAACGAGCTGAGATTAGGAGCACACTCTTAAAGGGAGTGCTCCTAATCTCAGTTTGTTACCTGTATAAAAGACACCTGTCCACAGAAGCAATCAATCAATCAGATTCCAAACTATCCACCATGGCCAAGACCAAAGAGCTCTCCAAGGATGTCAGGGACAAGATTGTAGACATATACAAGGCTGGAATGGGCTACAAGACCATCGCCAAGCAGCTTGGTGAGAAGGTGACAACAGTTGGTGCGATTATTCGCAAATGGAAGAAACACAAAATAACTGTCAATCTCCCTCGGCCTGGGGCTCCATGCAAGATCTCACCTCGTGGAGTTGCAATGATCATGAGAACGGTGAGGAATCAGCCCAGAACTACACGGGAGGATCTTGTCAATGATCTCAAGGCAGCTGGGACCATAGTCACCAAGAAAACAATTGGTAACACACTACGCCGTGAAGGACTGAAATCCTGCAGTGCCCGCAAGGTCCCCCTGCTCAAGAAAGCACATATACATGCCCGTCTGAAGTTTGCCAATGAACATCTGAATGATTCAGAGGGGAACTGGGTGAAAGTGTTGTGGTCAGATGAGACCAAAATCGAGCCCTTTGGCATCAACTCAACTCGCCGTGTTTGGAGGAGGAGGAATGCTGCATATGACCCCAAGAACACCATCCCCACCGTCAAACATGGAGGTGGAAACATTATGCTTTGGGGGTGTTTTTCTGCTAAGGGGCCAGGACAACTTCACCGCATCAAAGGGACGATGGACGGGGCCATGTACCGTCAAATATTGGGTGAGAACCTCCTTCCCTCAGCCAGGGCATTGAAAATGGGTCGTGGATGGGTATTCCAGCATGACAATGACCCAAAACACATGGCCAAGGCAACAAAGGAGTGGCTCAAGAAGAAGCACATTAAGGTCCTGGAGTGGCCTAGCCAATCTCCAGACCTTAATCCCATAGAAAATCTGTGGAGGGAGCTGAAGGTTCGAGTTGCCAAACGTCAGCCTCAAACCTTAATGACTTGGAGAAAATCTGCAAAGAGGAGTGGGACAAAATCCCTCCTAAGATGTGTGCAAACCTGGTGGCCAACTACAAGAAACGTCTGACCTCTGTGATTGCCAACAAGGGTTTTGCCACCAAGTACTAAGTCATGTTTTGCAGAGGGGTCAAATACTTATTTCCCTCATTAAAATGCAAATCAATTTATAACATTTTTGACATGCGTTTTTCTGGATTTTGTTGTTGTTATTCTGTCTCTCACTGTTCAAATAAACCTACCATTAAAATTATAGACTGATAATTTCTTTGTCAGTGGGCAAACGTAAAAAATCAGCAGGGGCTCAAACATTTTTTTCCCTCACTGTATGTGTATGTGGAGAAGCTCATGTAGCATGATGCTAACCAAGGTTACCAGGCTACAGCCTGCTTTAAATCAAAGACATGCTAATCAGCCGGCTGCACGGGACGTGGGGAAAGGGAGGGACAGAGACCACCGGTTTCACTGACAGGTTGGTCTGATAACCGGCTTCCGCATAGTGCATCACAGGGAAAGGATGCATCCCATTACAACCTTGACTTCTGCAAGCAGCCCCGTCCTCCTACACTGTAATGCCCCAATGTCATTGCCACTGGCTAATGTAAACCTCGAACATCCTCTTAGCAGGCTAACGAGTAGCTAGCTGGCTAGCCATCTATCAATAGATGGGTGAGGAAGTCAGTGTTTGAGAAACTCGCGCCTGGGTTCGAAGGTGTCGTTGTCTATTCCGACATTGTCTAGTTCACCTACTGACAAAAACGTTTTTTTTTCTCTCGGAAAAGGTGAGCTTACCTTTGCAGCCATAGCAAGATTACTGTCAACCAACAAAGCCCACTCTGACCAAGCAAACCCGGTCATTTCCTTTTGCGTGACGACGTTCCCATGGAAATCACGCGCGGTTGTCTGCAGTGAGAGAGGAGATCAAGGCGGCTAAAGTGTTCACGTGGTATGGAGCGGTAGAGAGGTAGTCAGTGGCAGACATCGTCATGTAACCATCCATATTACTATTCATGAACAGACTTGTTACTACACAGGTATTAGAGTAAGGTGTTGTCAATCATTCCTTATTTCAAAGTTCTCTGTCTTTATTATGAAGCTCATCATCATCATCATAAGATCTCTGGATCCTCCCAGTACACCTATACTAGGCTATAACTGACATTGGCCCTATGCCTACACAAAATATGATGCATTTAGTTAAACATGATCTGATACTATTCATTTTGGTAATAGGCGTATGCACCTTTCCTGGCTGTCATTGAGTGAAGACTGTAAAAACATTAATGTTGCATCCATATCTATGTACGTACAATGCCTTCAGAAAGTATTCACACCCCTTGACATTTTATACATTTTGTTGTGTTACAGCCATAATTTAAAATTGATTCAATTAAGATGGTGTGTCACTGGCCTACACACAATACCCCATAATGTCAAAGTGGAATTATGTTTTTAGAAATTATTACAAATAAATAGAAAATGAAAAGATTAAATGTCTTGAGTCAACCCCTTTGTTATGGCAAGCCTAAATACGTTCAGGAAGAAAACATGTGCTTAACAAGTCACATAATAAATTGCATGCAATAATAGTGTTTAACATGATTTTTGAAAGACTACCTCATCTCTGTACCCCACACATACAACTATCTGTAAGGTCCCTCAGTCTAGCAGTAAATTTCAAACACAGATTCAACCACAAAGATGAGGGAGGTTTTCCAATGCCTAGCAAAGAAGGGCACCTATTGGTAGGTAGGTAAAAAATCAAAAAGCAGACATTGAATAGCTCTTTGAGCAAGGTGAAGTTATTAATTACACTTTGGATGAACTTTATGTCCTGAATAAAAAACGTTATGTTTGGTGCAAATCCAATACAACACATCACTGAGTACCACTCTTAATATTTTTAAGCATGGTGGTTTCTGCATCATGTAATGGGTATGCTTGTCATCGGCAATGACTAGGGAGTTTTTTAGGATAAAAATAAACGGAATAGAGCTAAGCACAGGCAAATTCCTAGAGGAAAACCTGGTTCAGTCTGCTTTCAACAGACACTGGGACACAAATTCACCTTTCAGCAGGACAATAACCTAAAACACAAGGCCAAATATACACTGGAGTTGCTTACCAAGACAACATTTAATGTTTCTTAGTGGCCTAGTTACAGTTTTACCTTAAATCAGCTTGAAAATCTATGGCAAGACTTGAAAATAGCTATCTAGCAATAACCATCAACCAATCTGACAGAGCTTGAAGAATTTTAAAAAGAATAATGTGCAAATATTGTACAATACATGTGTGCAAAGCTCTTAGAGACTTACCCAGAAAGACTCACAGCTGTAATCGCTGCCAAAGGTGATTCTAACATGTATTGGGTTGTGAATACTTATGTAAATAAGATATTTCTGTATTTCACTATCAATAAATTAGCACAAAATTCTAAAAACATGTTTTTACTTTGTCATTATGGGGTAATGTGTGTAGATGTGCGAGAGAAAACATCTATTTAATCAGTTTTTAATTCAGGCTGTAACACATAAATGTGGAATGTCAAGGGGTATGCATACTTTCTGAAGGCACTATTGTAATGGTCTTTTATGTTTCTCCAGTGAGTAGAGCAGGTCTTCAATTATTTTCAACATCAGACATATAGCTTCTGAGAAAGAACCTCTCCTATAGATCTAAGGCAGAAAAGGGGCATTTATGGAAGAGAGCATACAAGGTTTCTCCTCCTCTTCCTCACAGTAAATGGTTTCGCTACTTTATTTCTAGCCATTCCATCCCTCCATCTATGCTTTGTGTCAGGGGGAGAGAAAGAGAGAGAGGGAGAGAGAGAGAATTACATGACTACAAAAGCAAAGGTTAACATTACTCACAGCATAAAAACAATTTAAAAGGGAGCAAAGGGCCCTAATGGCACATGGTCTTCAAAGAAAATGCATTTTGCGCTTAAAATAATTCATAGCTTTTTGCCGGTGGCTTTTCGGATTCCCGATCACCAGCATGAACCACTATATTTTTCTCAGCAGGCCGTCTGCTCCTCTCAAAATGGCCTTCACCAGGGCATATCCCACATCCCTCCCAAATATTGATGGCACTCAGTTGATCGTTTATTGGAAAAATGGCTGTGAGTAACATTTGAGGAGCTAATGCAATCTCATAACCGGTATTACATTTGGTTGTAGGACAATATTTGAGAAGATTTAAACATGAATGATTTGGTCCTTTGACACGGCATTACCTGTCTCTGTCACTTTTGTATTAAATTACTTATTTGTGTCATTTACTATAGGTAGTACACAGAGGTGTGTTATAGCTGGTTGCGGTTATGATTTGCAACATTTGTGAGCTGTGAGACCTTGCTGTTTTGTATATAGGCCTACATCCACTCTTTGTTCATGTGAAAATAACTGATCTATAATCGAATTGTGAGGGATTTACATGAGAAATAGGCCCTTTGGCCTTGCTCTAAATCATTAAATTCCCTGGTCTGGTTTCCCTGTTTTATTTTTAGGAACAGAATTGCATGACAAAAACAAATCCAAAAGCCCAACTGAACCACGGATGTGGTCCTCGTCCAAGGTCCCATGAGTGATTGAATAATGGGGATAAACTCTGGAACCTCTGAATCCTCCTGGCCTGGGGGTGTCACCTCTCCCGGCCTCTCAGTCCCAGAGGACCCACGCGTCCTAACGGAATGAGCGATGAGTGACGGACGACCATCTTCTAATTTTAACCATCTAAACACAGTGTTTCAAAAATAGACCCAGAGTTCTAAACAAATTATTATACCACTTTGGGCCTCTCCACCGACCACACAGTCCCTATTAACGGTCAATAACTGGACCCTAGAGGTCAAAGGGGGTTAAAGACTTTCTATTAAAAGTAACAGAGGCAAGGGGATGTGTTCTTAAAAAGTTGTCTTGTGTTTGAAATGCTGACAGGTTAATGGTAGCCTCTAAAATAGCGCTGTAAATGACCGGTTTGGTCTTACTTATTGCCGTCATATGTCAGTCACTCAAAGGTATTTTTATTTATCTTTAAGTGGATTCACATAGTTTGGGTTTTTTAAGTCACTTGTTGAAGACTTTATTCTTTTTTTGTCTCTCCCTTGTGTTTTTCTCTTGTACGATGTGACTTGGATTGTATTTTTAGGATGAAAGATGTCATGGAAGATCAGAGGGGAGTGTGGTGGATGTGGTCATGTGGACTTTGTTGACCTGAAGGAAAGGGTCACCTTCCGGCAGCAGCTTCACAGTTTTTCATTAATGAAGTTATAGAACCATTTTCGGTACCCCTGACTGGCCTCTGGATATACATATAAATCATCACATTATCACAATCTCTACCAGTCAGGGCTTACATAGCCTACCTCATACAAAATAATACCATAATACTTTTTGTTAAAGGCCCAGCGCAGTCAAAAACGTGATTTTGCTGTGTTTTATATACACTTTCACACTATGATTATGATAATGCCCTTTTAGTGTAAGAGCTGTTTGAAAAGACCGCCTGAAATTTCAGGCTGTTTTGGTGGGATGGAGTTTTGGTCTGCCTGGTGACATCACCAGGTGGTAAAGTAGTTAATAGACCAATAAGAAACAGAGAGTTCCAAAACACTCTGCCAATAACAGCTAGTTTTCAGTTTCCCTCTCCCTAGTCAGACCACTCCCAGACAGTCCTAGCAAAATTCTTGCTTGAGAAATTGCTCTTTGCTAAGAAGCAATTTTTTCTTCTTTTGGGCCATTTTAATTGTAAACAATCACAGTAAGATACTTAATTGTTACCCAGAAATGATTTGATATTAAGATACAAACGGCTGCACTGGACCTTTAAAGAGAATATTCAAGTCCAGATGAATTTGTCCAAGGCCTTTCAGCATATAGCCTAGCCTATTATCACAGGACAAAGTTTTTTAAAACCCTCTGTAAGCCAAGGCCTCACCAGTTCCAGTTGTGTTAGCTATGTGACACACAATGCAAAAGTCAAGTGTCTGCAAACAACTAATCCTTGCATTGCGCAACAACAAACCCTGCGAACCAACAGCCTGCCAAAATAGGTTTTATATAACATTTTGTTGGACCAAACCACAATACAAACAAAGTTCAATGTGTGGATGGGAGGACTGAGGGAGACAAATGTGCTTCGCATTAAAAGAAGAATATGATTAGAATAGCCATTTGAAGGCATTTTATGTAATTACATATTTTATAATGGTTATAAAATTAAATTACATCTAAAAACACATTTAAGATGAGAACAGGATCTACATTGTATATTGAATCTCAAAACATTCATCGATATGTGCAATAATTTGGTCTCCCAAAGTATAAGTACATGGTTTTCTGCCTATCAACCAACAATGTATCTCTTCATCTGTCTCCATATCTATCCAATCAGGGGGATGTCAAACACAATGCAGGAACATCATCAGTAACATGGGGTGCTTTAAAGTGGCACCGCTGTAAAGATCGTACCTGTAATAGACCATGACAAGCACTTTCTTGTTTATGCTGAAATAATTCTGTGTTTGAATAACTTCAACGACTTACTTAACCAATCAAACTCACTCTGGTTCCATTTAAAGACCAGACTGATAAATAGTTCTGACGTTAGACATGGGATGGAAGATGGAATAGGAACGTTTCCACTCACAGATGCCCGGCTCATAGAGAGTGGTTGCTAAGACCTGACCCCAGAGCAGATTAAAGGAGCTTTTTAAAGACTATAAGAGGGAGATGATAAAGTGAATTGACCTGCATCGCTGGGGATTTGATTCTTGCATTATGGATTTACTATACCTTTATTTATTTAGTTTTCTACTCATTCCATACTCCACTCACACCGCTAACCACACACACACTCAGGCATGCACACACACACACTTGCAGTCTCAGTCCTCCCCCGCCCCTCAACAGACAGCGTGGTCCTCTGTAGCTCAGCTGGTAGAGCATGGCGCTTGTAACGCCAAGGTAGTGGGTTCGATCCCCGGGACCACCCATACACAAAAATAATAATAATGTATGCACGCATGACTGTAAGTCGCTTTGGATAAAAGCGTCTGCTAAATGGCATATTATTATTATTATCACCACCGTCCACCCACTCCTTCTTCTCCAAACCTCAATGAGACTGCTGGCTTCTGGATGAATCTGTTCAACATCTTTCAGTTCAGATAAAGTGCTACACTAAACATGTTCAGGGGCATCTGGGATGGGCTGGAATTGGTCCTCTGGAGGGCTGGGCGGATGCTCCCGCCTGGGCGGTTTGAGAAGGTCCAGGCAGGCAGTGGGGCTTGAACTCCTCTCCAAAACAACAAGGGCCCACACTCTGCAACCTGAGAGGACATAGGGTCCCCCTCCTAGGCCTGGCTAAATGAACCCAGATGCTGCCCAAAAACACAGGGTCCAGGCATTCTGGTAAGAGAGGGATGGAAGAAGCAAGAGAGTGAGACAGGAGGAGAGGGGTGTGGAGGGCTTTTCCCTTCCCTCAGATTACTGGTCTTTCTCATAATTGCTGAGCACAGGGGCCACCAAGGAGCATTGTGGGGAATTATCAGAGGGGCATTTTGTCTTTGAAGGAAACGAGTACACCAGCAACAGTATTTTCCTTTTCCTCTTCCTGAGGAGTTGCCACCTGGCCGTAAGAGAGAAGACCAGGAGTGGTGTGGAATGTGGGCGTGTGCGTGTGTGTGCGTGTCCATGCCTGCTTGCGGCCCCCACAGTGATTACATCTTGGATTAAAGGGGATTAAACCAGGGAAAGGAGATATTGATCTGTAATCACAATTGATTGAGGAGGATGTCAATGACCAGGGTTGATTAGGGACACGGCTGGTCCAACTCGAGGTGTCATGGCAGGCCCAGTTATTCAGGAAAGCTTAACACGCGTTCTGCCTCCTTTCTGATCCGAGTGGCTATTCTTCAACATAGAACCTAACACTTCAATATAGCCTAAATATTGACCTTTTAAAATGTATTACCTTTTATGTGTGGCATAAACACAACTAGTCAAAATGATTGAATCTGATTAGGCTTCTTTAAAAGTATCCTGTAGGCTACCTGCGCAAGTTCATCCACTCCACTCTAATATAATTCCAGCATCCAAATTGCGCCATGGCCATTCTATTAATGGAGGCAGAACGCGTGTTAAGCTTCCCTGAATAACATTTACATTTACATTTTAGTCATTTAGCAGATGCTCTTATCCAGAGCGACTTACAGTTAGTGAATACATATATACTTATTTTTTATACTGGCCCCCCGTGGGAATCGAACCCACAACCCTGCCGTTGCAAACGCCATGCTCTATCAACTGAGCTACATCCCTGCCGGCCATTCCCTCCCCTACCCTGGACGACGCTGGGCCAATTGTGCGCCGCCCATGAGTCTCCCGGTCGCGGCCGGCTGCGACAGAGCCTGGATTCGAACCAGGATCTCTAGTGGCACAGTTAGCAGGAATAACTGGGCCTGCTGGGAACATAGGCCTATGTGGCTACACTATATAGGAGGACTTGGGAGAATGATGATCGGCAACAGACAGCGCATCAGTATCAGAAGTAAAAATGCAGCCAGACTGGCCTGCTACTGAGTCTTTCTATAATCTGTCGAAATTACACCCACAATTGATCCAAATGGAATGAATGGAATGAAACATTCAAATAACATGGCTTTTGCTCCATCATTCAAATTACATTTTCACTGCAGTTTATAGGCTAGAGTAGAATTGTACTAAATGTACAAACTTAAAAACAATACTGCTATTATTTATTGGATTGTGGTGTTGTAGGCTAGTCTAGGTGGGAAAATAGGGGATTTTTTTGAGCTTCACTGTTCTTTCATGACGTCTGGCCTCTCCGCTACCTATCAGCTATTGCTCTATCTTGTGGATTTATATTGAACATTTGTGCAGATTTCAATGATTTTATTTCTGGTATGATTGCTAGTTAACCTATTGACGATTTGGACAAACAATCCAACTACCACTATTGTCATTATGGATAGAGTGCAGGATAGACAGTTGACTGGTAGACTATATTGACCTGTGGATTAGTAAACATGCAAAAAAGTTTAGTGCATAAGGGAAGTACCAAAAACCCTCGATAGGGGAGGTGCATGCAAGCAGATGAGGAAATGTGGCTATATGGAAGACATTATATAGTAAAACTTGCAAAATGGCTTACTGAAAAATCGTCATCAATATACATAAATACACAGAATCTCAAACACCAAACAAACAAAAAAGGTAGACAACCTTACCCTATTTTGGACCAGCATCCTCACCCCAGTACATTTCAAACTGTCCCTTATGCACCACAGATGAAACACTTTGTCACTAAAGTTACTATTGTATCTGAAATAAATCTTTGTATTACTTCAACAAATGTGAGTTTGAGATAATTTAAGTAAAGTAGGCATATATCTTTTGTTTATTTTAGCTTACCTCCAAGAAGGCAACCTGCAAGACACAGCTCGGCTACTACCAATAGTATGATTTTAGAAACAAACAGAAAATGTTGAAAAAGAAGGGAATGCCATGCATACATCCCTTTCTAGCCCGGGATTCAAAGCTCATTTTTACCAGCAGGCTTTGGGGGTGTTTCTCAGTAAAGACCCCTGGAGTAACCTGTGTCAGTCCTAATTGGTCTGCCTCGCCTGATGCCATCCAGACATCCCATCCTGAAACACACACTCACTCTTTGTTTGCTTGAGTTTGAATTTATGCCCCCCCCTTTCCCCCAATCCCAAGCAGGGGCTGCAGTGAGGGAATAAACAACAAATGTCCTATTTCATTTCGGTAAGCCCTTGGCTGCTTTAGCTCATACCTAAACTGCTTTGCCACACGGCAGACGAATAGTTAAATTAAGTGCGCCTAAATGTGAAATGAAAAAGCTCAATTCAGGTTTTGTCCGTCTGTCATCTTGAAAGAGAGTAAGAGAAATGTCAAAAACTCTCTATTGCGATTCAGAGCAGCAATAAATATGTAGAAGGCCTCAAAAGCTTGAAATTGCTCAGTGAATGCATGTGGCAATATCCATCAATCTCTATTGAATGTAAAGACTTGCTAGGTGATTATGATCTGTTTGAGACTTGAAAAGTGAGCCAGCACAGTACAGCTCCTTTGAAACTCATCATGAGTAAGACGTCAGCACTCAGGTCATGACACCTAGCAAGTCCTGATGACATTTGTCTGATAGACCTGATGTAGCATAGGTATGTGTGCGTGCACATGTGTGCATCAGTGGAGGCTCCTCAGAGGAGGAAGGGGAGGACCATCCTCCTCAGTGAATAAAAAGATAATAATTTGTAAAACATTACAAAAGTTATCCTTTTTAGAAAAAACTATACTAAATATATTCACGTCAACAAATAATTGATTAAAACACACTGTTTTGCAATGAAGGTCTACATTAGCCTCAGCAGCACTCTGTAGGGTAGCACCATGGTGTAGCCAGAGGACAGCTAGTTTCCGTCCTCCTCTGGGTACATTGAGTTCAATACAAAACCTAGGAGGCTCGTGGTCCTCACCCCCTTCCATAGACTTACACAGTAATTATGACAACTTCCGGAGGACGTCCTCCAACCTATCAGCACTCTTGCAGCATGAACTGACATGTTGTCCACCCAATCAAAGGATAAGAGAATGCATTTAGTATTGAAAGCATAAGATACAGCTAGCTAGCAGTGCATAAAAAATAATTTCTTCCAAAATGAAGGAGAAGCAAGAGAGAGTGAGAGAGAGCTAGCTATATTTTGTAGTATACATTTTTTCACTTTCACTTACTTAGCAAGTGAATGCAGCTAGCTAGTTTAGCCTACTCAAACACCTGGCTCAAACAGAGAGGGATGCTATGTTAGCTAGCTGGCTATGGCTATCCAACACTGGGGCCCGCCGGTGTAACTGATAAACTGCTTGCTGCTGACTGTGCACTATACTGCATGACTGTAGAAGGTTTACTAACGCATTAGTTCTAGTAGCTATGTTGACTATGACGTTAATATGTTGACACCGATGTAGGCTGTGTGTAGCAGTTAGCGTTTATGATATGAAGGTTGGGCTTGGAAAGTTTTTTTTGCATGGTCACAGACAGCTGATGTGTTGTGCACTGAACTCCACAAGCGAAGGGAAAAGGTGAGAGGAAGAGAGCGCGTAGACGCGAGAAGTAATTATACTATGATCAAAGGGATCATGCTGTTTGTGTGTGGTTGCTATAAAAGTGAACTGTGTTTGCGAGTGATCAGAGGCATATTCATTCCGCCGATTCTGTAGAAAAACATTTCTTAAACAGAAGCAAATGGAACGAAATGGTGATAAACATACCTGAATTTGTCCAATAGTTTGCAACTGTTGGACTAATGATTACACCCTAGATCAGCTAGATGCAGGCAAGAGTGTGCAAGGCGGTATTGAATGTGTCAATGTCTGTCATATTTGATTACTAAAATGTATCTCGACCTGTGCACCTACATTGTAAACGTTCATTCATAGGCTAGGTTGTATCAAACCTGTCCATGTCACATTAAGCTGGGTGAATGGAATATGAATGACAGTCATCGAATATGCTGTAATAGAAATAAGGCCATGCTCATAAAAAATTAATTGTCCCCCCTCATCGTAAACGGTGCTGACCGCCACTGGTGTGCATGCTTGCATGTGTGTATGACTGTCTGTCTTTATGCCAGACAGTTTTTGTGTCTGTGTGTATCAGTGTGTGAGGGACCGCATGCCTACATATTCAGCTGATGTGTGTCCTGCCTCAGGCTCAGGCAGAGATTTGGAGCGTTGTTGTTGTCTTGCAAGCAGACAGCCACTCACACATGATTAATAGTTTCCTTGTTGGACCCAGTACAATTGACTGTGGCTGTGCCAGGCCTCCCAGGCTCTCCAACCCACTCCCGCTCGCTGGCTGTTCAGAATTTGCCTGTGTTTGCCTGTTTTTCTCCCATTTGATGTGTTTGTCAGTCAGTGGGATGATCTTCCTCTGTACATATGTGATAGCTTTTAGATTGACCACAGGGAAGTGGTCAAACATGCAATCGTATTTCAAAAACATAAAAAGGTTCTGTATGAGTCCTATAGGACTCCCGAGTGGCGCAGCGGTCTAAGGAACTGCATCGCAGTGCTTGAGGCATCACTACAGACCCCCTGGTTCGATTCCAGGCTGTATCACAACCGGCCGTGATTGGGAGTCCCATAGGGCGGCACACAATTGGCCCAGCGTCATCCGGGTTTGGCCGGTGTAGGCCGTCATTGTAAATAAGAATTTGTTCTTAATTGACTTGCCTAGTTAAATAAAGATAAAATAGGATATCACTCTTTTGTGATTTCTTTGGTATTAATTGCATGTTGCTCTTATAACCAAGTCTGCTTAGTGGCATTACTTGTTAGTTAATATTGTAATCAGGCCTATATGTCAACCTATATCCATGAATACATTGTTTATTCAAATGAGGGTGGACTACAGTACATTATAAATTGGCTGGTTCGAGCCCTGAATGCTGATTGGCTGACAGCCGTGGTATATCATGTTATTACCACAATTGATTTGGGGGGAAAAAAATGCATACCCTGCTTCTTATAGGTCACCGATGATCTAGTTCCCATTTCCAGTGTGTAGGAGCGCATGAGTGACTCAGATGATTGATTAATTACAATGATCAGAGCACTGATAATAATTCACCAGCGATGATGATAACACAAGTGCCTAATTGCCCTGCAAAAGCCTCTCTCTAAATTGTTCTGTACATTTATCTTCCTTTACTGTTCAATGCCATTTGGCTCAGTAGAATGGATGGCTTGATATGGGATCTATAAGTGTTTACAAATAAGGTCAATGGGGGGGAAAAGAGGAGTAAAAACAGAAAACAAACCCTAATTGCTGGGTATTGGTGTCTGAAAGGATGGTGGATGGAGTCACAGTGGGAGCTTGTTTGTTGGGGATGTCACTATGAACTCAAAATCTTCAGAAAGCCCTTTAAGGCTTATTGCACATTCAGAGGTTTATTTCTTTACACAGGATCAAATGTAATTAAGGCCAAACTGATACACTCTTATCCAGTGTTCCATAAGAATGATCTTAATGCTATCATTAAAGGAATATGATAGGCCTACACGCTGAGGTATTGTAGTGAGATCTTCTAAAGTGATTAGCATTATCTACAGTACCAGTCAAAAGTTTGGACACACCTACTCATTCAAGGGTTTTTCTTTATTTTTACTATTTTCTACATTGTAGAATAATAGTGAAGACATCAAAACTATGAAATAACACATATGGAATCATGTAGTACAAACAAGTGTTAAACAAATCAAAATATATTGTATATTTGAGATTCTTTAAAGTAGCCACCCTTTGCCTTGATGACAGCTTTGCACGCTCTTGGCATTCTCTCAAACAACTTCATGAGGTAGTCACCTGGAATGCATTTCAATTAACACGTGTGCCTTGTTAAAAGTTAATTTCTGGAATTTATTTCCTTCTTAATGTGTTTGAGCCAATCAGTTGTGTTGTGACAAGGTAGAGGGGGTATACAGAAGATAGCCCTATTTGGTAAAAGACCAAGTCCATATTATGGCAAGAACAGCTCAAATAAGCAAAGAGATACGACAGTCCATCATTACTTTAAGACAGGAAGGTCAGTCATTCTGGAAAATTTCAAAGAACTTTGAAAGTTTCTTCAAGTGCAGTCTTAAAAACCATCAAGCTTTATGATGAAACTGGCTCTCATGATGACTGCCACAGAAAAGGAAGACCCAGAGTTACCTCTGCTGCAGAGGATAAGTTCATTAGAGTTAACTGCACCTCAGATTGCAGCCCAAATAAATGCTTCACAGAGTTCAAATGACAGACACATCTCAACATCAACTGTTCAGAGGAGACTTCGTCAATCAGGCCTTCACGGTCAAATTGCTGCAAAGAAACCCCTACTAAAAGACACCAATAATAAGAAGAGACTTGCTTGGGCCAAGAAACACGAGCAATGGACATTAGACCGGTGGAAATCCGTCCTTTGGTCTGATGAGTCCAAATGTGAGATTTTTGGTTCCAACCGCCGTGTCTTTGTGAGACGCAGAGTAGGTGAACGGATGATCTCCGCATGTGTGGTTCCCACCTTGAAGCATGGAGGAGGAGGTGTGATGGTGCTTTGTTGGTGACACTGTCAATGATTTATTTACAGTTGAAGTCGGAAGTTTACATACACTTAGGTTGGAGTCATTAAAACTTGTTTTTCAACCCCTTCACAAATTTCTTGTTAACAAACTATAGTTTTGGCAAGTCAGTTAGGACATCTACTTTGTGCATGACACAAGTAATTTTTCCAACAATTGTTTACAGACAGATTATTTCACTTATAATTCACTGTATCACAATTCCAGTGGATCAGAAGTTTACATACACGAAGTTGACTGTGCCTTTAAACAGCTTGGAAAATTCCAGAAAATGATTTCATGGCTTTAGAAGCTTCTGTTAGGCTAATTGACATCATTTGAGTCAATTGGAGGTGTACCTGTGGATGTATTTCAAGGTCTACCTTCAAACTCAGTGCCTCTGCTTGACATCATGGGAAAATCAAAAGAAATCAGCCAAGACCTCAGAAAAAAAAATGCTATCACTGGGCAATACGGACTTTCAGCTCCCACCAAAGATGTTCTATTGGGTTCAGGCCTGGAGACTGGCTAGGCCACTCCAGGACCTTGAGATGCTTCTTACGGAGCCACTCCTTAGTTGCCCTGGCTGTGTGTTTCGGGTCGTTGTCATGCTGGAAGACCCAGCCACGACCCATCTTCAATGCTCTTACTGAGGGAAGGAGGTTGTTGGCCAAGATCTCGCGATACATGGCCCCATCCATCCTCCCCTCAATACGGTGCAGTCGTCCTGTCCCCTTTGCAGAAAAGCATCCCCAAAGAATGATGTTTCCACCTCCATGCTTCACGGTTGGGATGGTGTTCTTGGGGTTGTACTCATCCTTCTTCTTCCTCCAAACACGGCGAGTGGAGTTTAGACCAAAAAGCTCTATTTTTGTCTCATCAGACCACATGACCTTCTCCCATTCCTCCTCTGGATCATCCAGATGGTCATTGGCAAACCTCAGACGGGCCTGGACATGCGCTGGCTTGAGCAGGGGGACCTTGCGTGCGCTGCAGGATTTTAATCCATGACGGCGTAGTGTGTTACTAATGGTTTCTTTGAGACTGTGGTCCCAGCTCTCTTCAGGTAATTGACCAGGTCCTGCCGTGTAGTTCTGGGCTGATCCCTCACCTTCCTCATGATCATTGATGCCCCACGAGGTGAGATCTTGCATGGAACCCCAGACCAAGGGTGATTGACTGTCATCTTGAACTTCTTCCATTTTCTAATAATTGCGCCAACAGTTGTTGCCTTCTCACCAAGCTGCTTGCCTATTGTCCTGTAGCCCATCCCAGCCTTGTGCAGGTCTACAATTTTATCCCTGATGTCCTTACACAGCTCTCTGGTCTTGGCCATTGTGGAGAGGTTGGAGTCTGTTTGATTGAGTGTGTGGACAGGCGTCTTTTATACAGGTAACGAGTTCAAACAGGTACAGTTAATACAGGTAATGAGTGGAGAACAGGAGGGTTTCTTAAAGAAAAACTAACAGGTCTGTGAGAGACGGAATTCTTACTGGTTGGTAGGTGATCAAATACTTATGTCATGCAATAAAATGCAAATTAATTACTTAAAAATCATACAATGTGATTTTCAGGATTTTTGTTTTAGATTCCGTCTCTCACAGTTGAAGTGTACCTATGATAAAAATGACAGACCTCTACATGCTTTGTAAGTAGGAAAACCTGCAAAATCGGCACTGTATCAAATACTTGTTCTCCCCACTGTAACTGTTTGGCCATAATGACCATCGTTATATTTGGAGGAAAAAGGGGGTGCTTGCAAGCCGAAGAACACCATCCCAACTGTGAAGCACGGGGGTGGCAGCATCATGCTGTGGGGGTGCTTTGCTGCAGGAGGGACTGGTGCACTTAACAAAATAGATGGCATCATGAGGAAGGAAAATGATGTGGATATATTGAAGCAACACCTCAAGACATCAGTCAGGAAGTTAAAGCTTGGTTGGAAATGGGTCTTCCAAACTGACAATGACCACAAGCATACTTCCAAAGTTGTGGCAAAATGGCTTAAGGACAACAAAGTCAAGGTATTGGAGTGGCCATCACAAAGCCCTGACCTCAATCCTATAGAACATTTGTGGGCAGAACTGAAAAAGCGTGTGCGAGCAAGGAGGCCTACAAACCTGACTCAGTTACATCCGCTCTGTCAGGAGGAATGGGCCAAAATTCACCCAACTTATTGTGGGAAGCTTGTGGAAGGCTACCCGAAACGTTTGATCCAAATTGAACAATTTAAAGGCAATGCTACCAAATGATAATTGAGTGTATGTAAACTTCTGACCCACTGGGAATGTGATGAAAGAAATAAAAGCTGAAATAAATCATTCTCTCTACTATTATTCTGACATTTCACATTCTTAAAATAAAGTGGTGATCCTAACTGACCTAAGACAGGGAATTTTTACTAGTTCGAAATGTCGGGAATTGTGAAAAACTGAGTTTAAATGTATTTGGCTAAGGTGTATGTAAACTTCCAACTTCAACTGTAGAATTTAAGGTACACTTAACCAGTATGGCTACCACAGCATTATGCAGTGATACGCCATCCCATCTGGTTTACGCTTAGTGGGACTATCATTTGTTTTTCAACAGGACAATGACCCAAAACACACCTCCAAGCTGTGTAAGGGCTATTTGACCAAGGAGAGTGATGGAGTGCTGCATCAGATGACCTGGCCTCCACAATCACCCGACCTCAACCCAATTGAGATGGTTTGGGATGAGTTGGACCGCAGAGTGAAGGAAAAGCAGCCAACAAGTGCTCAGCATATGTGGGAACTCCTTCGAGACTGTTGGAAAAGCATTCCTCATGAAGCTGGTTGAGAGAATGCCAAGAGTGTGCAAAGCTGTCATCAAGGCAAAGGGTGGCTACTTTGAAGAATCTGAAATATAAAATATATTTTGATTTGTTTAACACTTTTTTGGTTACTACATGATTCCATGTGTTATTTCATAGTGTTGATGTCTTCACTATTATTCTACAATGTAGAAAATAGTAAAAAATTAAGAAAAACCCTGGAATGAGTAGGTGTGTCCAAACTTTTGACTGGTACTGTATTTCAACCACTTCTATATTTTGTCCTGATACTACTGCTGTCATTGACACACATGTTGAGTCATGATTACATGAATCAGTCAATACGACTGTAGTGATCCATTAGTAACAGTATGTGACATGTCAAGTACGCCAAAAATGTCACCCAGATCTTTTTTTTTTACTCTGGATTAGCACACTTCTATTTGTCATATTTTCTCCATTTTACTGTATGATGTTTTTTACTGTGTTATAGGCAGACGTGACAGTGCTATAGCATAACAACATATTGTGAGTAATGAATACTGGCCGTCATTTCCACTTTGTTTTATTACTGTATATTTGAGGAGGCCCTCGCAGTCAAGTCTTAGTATAAGGTGTTCCCACCTTGAAGCATGGAGGAGGAGGTGTGATGGTGTGGGGGTGCTTTGCTGGTGACACTGTCGATGATTTATTTAGAATTTAAGGCACACTTAACCAGTATGGCTACCACAGCATTCTGCAGCGATACGCCATCCCATCTGGTTTGCGCTTAGTGGGACTATCATTTGTTTTTCAACAGGACAATGACCCAAAACGCACCTCCAGGCTGTGAAAGGGCTATTTGACCAAGGAGAGTGATGGAGTGCTGCTGCATAAAGTAAAGTATGGTAGTATCATCAGCAGCTCCATGATGCTTACACTGAATCTCACTGGCTGCATAGCAAATGACACCCTATTCCCTATCTAGTGCACCATAAAGTTCTGGTCAAAAGTAGGGCACTATATAGGGATTAGAGTGCCATTTGGAACGCACTTACTGTTTTCTACCATTGTCTATGCAGGACCATGCATGTCCATATCACATTCACTTTAGGCTGAGAGTGGCCTCTTGCTCAATGTCTTTGAGAGATTATACACTCATTCTCCTCAAAATTCCACCCAGACCAAAGAGAAGAGGAATGTCAAACTGCTCTGCAGCAGCAGGGAAGTCCATAATCCACACTGACATCAAACTAAAGTCTGTGTTTTCATAGTGACTCAACCGCCACTGATGGCGTTAAAAAGAAACATACCTTTGGTTTTCTCTCTGTGTGAGAACACGTCAGATGTGTTTAAGGCCTGTCCGCTCCTGAACGACACTGAAGGTCCAGTATGATCCTACTGTCTGAACTGTCCAGTGTTATGTTCTATGGTCTATGACAAGTCTATCCCCTTTGAACTGAACAAAACTCTTTATCGGGGCTACGTCACTTTAATGCCCAGTTTATTGCCATACTGAAACCCCACCCGGCCCACACTCCAGGTCAATCCCCATTGAGGTGATGAGGCGCAGAAATTACTCGGGCTAGACATAAAAAAAAAAAAAGCAGGGTCCTCCTTGAAACTGATGTCTGCCTCTCTGTGGGGCCACTCAGTGTTTCTCTCGTGTCCTCCGAGGTTGTTTCAGCCCCACTATAAACAGGCGAGACATTGTCACACGAGGGAGCCCTCCTCGCTGTTATTATCTGAAGTAATTACACCTTATTATCCGTGTTTACTTTAGCGAGGGCGAGTGCAGGTGTGGGACGACGCTTGGCCGTGGGTAGCGGGCGTTGATGGGTCTCTCTCTCTGGTGAAGGACTCACCCCCTCGTGTCTCTTTTTTTTTTACTCAAGGTTTTGGGGGGCGGGGGCATTGTATGTAGCAGTGCTCTGCCGCTAATTTCAGCCACACAAAAGAAAGTGCAATTAGGCCTATTATTGTAGCAGCTGCGCGTCCCCTGCCTGCACGACTACGACGGCCCCATCTTTCTTGGCTGGTGGTGGAGAGGCCTGCTGCGGTCGCAGAACCCTGGAACGACCGCAGTACCCACCAGTGTCTGAGGGAAGTAAAGTATAGCCTGGGAGGCTGTTTGTGTGTGTCCTCTCTTCGGTGTTGACACAGTGGGATGGATCCATACATTGCCCACAGCCACCAGGCCAGAGGAACAATATAATAAAATCTATACTGTTACAAAATGTGTTCTTTTCAGTATTATTTTCATTGGTTTTATATTGAGATGTCTTGCTGGTTATATTACCAGCAAACAAGACAATTGTCAAACCATAATCTGGGGTTCCATGTAGAGAGATGCTTTTTTTAGACCAAGTGGACAAAAGCAACTGTAGCAGTCTATTGATGAAACAGTGGTCCAAAATGAAATCATGTTACCTTCCAAAAATAAATCCTCATTGGGGTTCAGTTCAAACTAGAAATGTGATTGTTGATACATCAATATTGGTCAAAGTGGGCAGACTGCCCATGTCAAGGTGAATCATGTGGGTCATAAATTAATGACAAAATAAATGAAAAGCAATTATAGATGGAGATACAGTGAAAAGTGAGGCTGAATATATTTTTTTGGGGGGGGGGCACAGAGGCCCTCCTCAAGCCCCAACACAGGGAGACAATCTTCCGCTCTCAGCGCAAACAAAATGGCTGTGTTCTCTCCTCCATTTCTCTCACTTACCGATTCTCTCACTCCGCTGCCTTTCCAACAATTAAAATAATGATCCAGCTCTTGGCACTTAGCTTCAAGGGCATAGGCAGACTTGAACATCTTTGTGTAATGTGTCAGTCTTAGTCCCACATCTTCCATTTAATAATGTGTCAAAATGTATACATTTTACTTTGCCCATGTAGAATCCGCAAATGCAAGTTCAAATGGGGTCTATAAAGTCTAAATACACCAATGTTCCCTTTGGACAAGCTGAAATTCCATTCTGAACAGTTGGAGAAATCGGGATGCGTTATAAGGTCTTTACACACAAGGGAGCAGTTGGATTGTGGTCTGCAAACGACAGTGTTTGGCGTAGTCACTGGTGAAGAGGGAGCTATAACCTCTGGGGAGACACCTTCTCTTGAGGACTTACACCTGTGCAACTTCACAAATATCAGCGACCATACCGTCAAATCTCATGATAAACTGTAGACCACACTATTTACCAAGAGAGTTTTCATCTATATTTTTAGTAACTGTCTATTTACCACCACAAACCGATGCTGGCACTAAGATTGCACTCAATGAGCTGTATAAGGCCATAAGTAAACAGGAAAACGCTCATCCAGAGGCAGCGCTCCTAGTGGCCGGGGACTTTAATGCAGGGAAACTTAAATCCGTTCTACCTAATTTCTACCAGCATGTTAAATGTGCAACAAGAGGAGAAAAAAAACTCCAGACTACCTTTACTCCACACACAGAGACGCATACAAAGCTCTCCCTCGCCCTCCATTTGGCAAATCTGACCATAACTCTATCCTCCTGATTCCTGCTTATAATCAAAAACTAAAACAGGAAGCACAGGACTGTTTTGCTAGCACAGACTGGAATATGTTCAGGGATTCTTCCGATAGCATTGAGGAGTACACCACATCAGTCACTGGCTTCATCAATAAGTGCATCGATGACGTCGTCCCAACAGCACCGGAGAAGATGGCTGCCGTTTTACAGCCCTCTAACCAATTGTACTATTATGTGTGTTTTTCCGCGTTATTTGTAATTTATTTTGTACATAATGTTTCTGCCATCGTCTCTTATAACCAAAAAGAGCTTCTGGATATCAGGACAGCGATTACTCACCTCGTATTGACGAAGATTTTTTCTTCAACGAGGCGGCCGCGAAGGATATCATACAGACACCCGACAAGGCCCAAATCCCCGTCATTCGCGTGAGGAAGAGACGGAGATATCGGGGACGGAGATCGGGGGTGCCTTGTAAGATCCGACGGCGAGCGAGTAAACTGCCTCTTCCATCAATCCTATTAGCCAACGTTCAATCTTTTGAAAATAAAGTGGACGACTTAAGATTACGGTTATCCTACCAACGGGACATTAAAAACTGTAATATATTATGTTTCACCGAGTCGTGGCTGAACGACGACAATGATAACATTCAGCTAGCAGGCTATACGCTACATCGGCAGGACAGAACGGCTGACTCCAGTAAGACAAGGGGTGGCGGTCTGTGTATATTTGTAAACAACAGCTGGTGCACAAAATCAAATACTAAGGAAGTCTCGAGGTTTTGCTCGCCTGAGGTAGAGTATCTTATGATAAGCTGTAGACCACACTATTTACCAAGAGAGTTTTCATCTATATTTTTCATAGCTGTCTATTTACCACCACAAACCAATGCTGGCATTAAGATTGCACTGAATGAGTTGTACAAGGCCATTAATCAACAGGAAAACGCTCATCCAGATGCAGCGCTCCTAGTGGCCGGGGACTTTAATGCAGGGAAACTTAAATCCGTTCTACCTAATTTCTACCAGCATGTTAAATGTGCAACCAGAGGGAAAAAAACTCTAGACCACCTTTACTCCACACACAGAGACGCATACAAAGCTCTCCCTCGCCCTCCATTTGGCAAATCTGACCATAACTCTATCCTCCTGATTCCTGCTTATAAGCAAAAACTAAAGCAGGAAGCACCAGTGACTCGGTTAATAAAAAAGTGGTCAGATGACGCAGATGCTAAGCTACAGGACTGTTTTGCTAGCACAGACTGGAACATGTTCCGGGATTCTTCAGACAGCATTGAGGAGTACACCACATCAGTCACTGGCTTCATCAATAAGTGCATCGATGATGTCGTCCCCACAGTGACCGTACGTACATACCCCAACCAGAAGCCATGGAATAAAGGAAACATCCGCACTGAGCTAAAGGGTAGAGCTGCTTTCAAGGAACGGGACTCTAACCCGGACGCTTATAAGAAATCCCGCTATGACCTCCGACGAACCATCAAACAGGCAAAGAGTCAATACAGGTCTAAGATTGAATCGTACTACACTGGCTCTGACGCTCGTCGGATGTGGCAGGGCTTGAAAACTATTACAGACTACAAAGGGAAGCACAGCCGCGAGCTGCCCAGTGACACAAGCCTAACAGATGAGCTAAACCACTTCTATGCTCGCTTCGAGGCAAGCAACACTGAAGCATGCATGAGAGCACCAGCTGTTCCGGATGACTATGTGATCACGCTCTCCGTAGCCGATGTGAGGAAGACTTTTAAGCAGGTCAACATTCACAAGGCCGCAGGGCCAGACGGATTACCAGGACGTGTACTCCGAGCATGTGCTGACCAACTGGCAAGTGTCTTCACTGACATTTTCAACATGTCCCTGACTGAGTCTGTAATACCAACATGTTTCAAGCAGACCACCATAGTCCCCGTGCCCAAGGACTCTAAGATAACCTGCCTAAATGACTACCGACCCGTAGCACTGACGTCTGTAGCCATGAAGTGCTTTGAAAGGCTGGTCATGGCTCACATCAACAGCATTATCCCAGAAACCCTAGACCCACTCCAATTTGCATACCGCCCCAACAGATCCACAGATGATGCAATCTCTATTGCACTCCACACTGCCCTTTCCCCACCTGGACAAGAGGAACACCTACGTGAGAATGCTATTCATTGACTACAGCTCAGCATTCAACACCATAGTGCCCTCTAAGCTCATCACTAAGCTAAGGATCCTGGGACTAAACACCTCCCTCTGCAACTGGATCCTGGACTTCCTGGACGGGCCGCCCAGGTGGTAAGGGTAGGTAACAACACATCTGCCACACTGATCCTCAACACGGGGGCCCCTCAGGGGTGCGTGCTCAGTCCCCCTCCTGTACTCTCTGTTCACCCATGACTGCATGGCCAGGCACGACTCCAACACCATCATTAAGTTTGCCGACGACACAACAGTGGTAGGCCTGATCACCGACAACGATGAGACAGCCTATAGGGAGGAGGTCAGAGATCTGGCCGTGTGGTGCCAGGACAACAACCTCTCCCTCAACGTGACCAAGACAAAGGAGATGATTGTGGACTACAGGAAAAAAAAGAGGACTGAGCACGCCCCCCATTCTCATCGACGGGGCTGTAGTGGAACAGGTTGAGAGCTTCAAGTTCCTTGGTGTCCACATCACCAACGAACTATCATGGTCCAAACACACCAAGACAGTCGTGAAGAGGGCACGACAAAGCCTATTCCCCCTCAGGAGACTAAAAAGATTTGGCATGGGTCCTCAGATCCTCAAAAATTCTACAGCTGCACCATCGAGAGCATCCTGACTGGTTGCATCACCGCCTGGTATGGCAACTGCTTGGCCTCCGACCGCAAGGCACTACAGAGGGTAGTGCATACGGCCCAGTACATCACTGGGGCAAAGCTTCCTGCCATCCAGGACCTCTATACCAGGCGGTGTCAGAGGAAGGCCCTCAAAATTGTCAAAGACTCCAGCCACCCTAGTCATAGACTGTTCTCTCTGCTACCGCACGGCAAGCGGTACCGGAGTGCCAAGTATAGGTCCAAAAGACTTCTCAACAGCTTCTACCACCAAGCCATAAGACTCCTGAACAGCTAATCATGGCTACCCGGACTATTTGCACTGCCCCCCCCCACCCCACCCTTTTACGGTGCTGCTACTCTGTTTATTATTTATGCATAGTCACTTTAACTCTATCCACTTGTACAGATTACCTCAATTACCTTGACTAGCCGGTGCCCCCGCACATTGACTCTGTACCGGTACCCCCTGTATATAGCCTCCCTACTGTTTTTTTATTTTACTGCTGCTCTTTAGTCATTTGCTTTTCTTTTTTACTTAGCTATTTTTTTACTTAACCAACAATGCAGTTAAAAAAAAAAGTGTTAAGGGCATGTGGCAAATTAAATTTGATTTGAAAAGAGAGACACCATAACGGCAGCCATGTGCTGTAGATGTCAACGAATGTTGGTGATGTAAAGTCTGGCAAAGATGGACGATGTTCTGTGGTCAGAGACGACAGGACGGTCTGATTTGCCTATGGTGGTGGTGGATAGATTAGATAAATCAACCCAACATTTTGTTTTGAACAAGAAACAGGATTGTATCTTTAATAATACTACCATAATCAATATGTAGAGAAACACTGGAAAACAGTATGTGTAGAAAACATTCTTAACTGCTATTCCAACAGAAGCTATTGCAGGCCTACCAGCAACATATTAAGACAGAGCCAAGCAGAGGGAGGAACACTGGAGGAGGAAGCAGCTCTTCTCTTCTACAGCAGGCTGGCAGGCAGCAGGTTTTACTGGCATCCAGAGTCCACAAATACAGCAAAATCATTTTGCCGGGGGGAGTATGGCTGGGGTAAATTGGCCTCCGGTTCAGTGCGGGGGTCCCTGCTGTGCGGAGCCGGAAGAGTAGGGCCTGGTCGGGAGTAGGGCAGGCCCAGGCAGGGCAGGCCGGGGGCCCCCATGCTGAGACCACCTCCCTGCCCCCTGACAAACACGGCAGTGGATAATCTCTCCTTCAGACTGAGACCCAGCCCCATAAGCTCCGAGGGAACACGCTTCACTCTGTGTGTGTGGCTGGCAGTGTGTGGATCATCCTACACACACACACCTCCCTGTGTGTCTCTCTCTCTCTATCCACTTCTGACACACACCTGTTCATTTAATGGTTTAATATGGGAGAGTGACCATGTGAAAAATGGTTGGTAGTTCTCAAACTAAGAGCATCACAATGGTAAAATGTGCAGTGCAGCACTTGACTCTTTACTAACATCATGCAACATTCATATTGTGGATTAAAATAGATGGAGTGTGTCACACAGGCCAATAATTACTGGACCATTAAAAAGTAGGTTAAGTGAAGTGCTGGCAGTAAAGCTACGTTTTAAATCAATGGCTCTAACAAAAAGTGGTATTTAAATGGTTGTTAAACCAAAGCCCTGAACCAAAGTGGTCTTTATAGCAAAACATAACACTGTAAAATATGGATTTATATTAAAGCAGTAACTGACCAGCTGATTATATATAAAGAGATGGAAAATGTGCATAAATAAGAGTATGTGAACAGGTACTTGAACTGAACCATCTTTAATGTCTACATCATTTTCAAACACTTCACTCGTGCCAAGGTTTCTTACAAAAAATGTGCGAGTTTAGCTAGTTAAAACATCCTCCATTGTAAGTGTGACGTTATAAGATTCAAAACATCAAAGTCCATCCCTATCCAATCCCAACAGTGCTGTGTGGACTCTGCGGCTACTACGATGTCTCCATCTTGTACCCATGTTTCTCCAGCTCCGCTCTGCAGAGAAAAAAAAAAAGGATCAGTCAATCAAGGTGATTACAAGGAGTGTGTCCCAAATGGCCCACTATTCCCCATTTAGTGCACTACTTTTCCCTATGGGCCCTGGTTAAATGTAGGAAAAGAAGTACCGTGGTTAAAGTACAAGTGGCCATCTACGTCGATTGAGAGAAGCTGTTATTATACGACTGACAAAATATAAAACGCAGGCAGCTATGGCCTACTTGTACTAGGTATAACCTTATAACATAATCATATATAAGGTTTGAATAAAACAATGCAATAATTGTTTGAAAAATGAAAACAGATTGGCCACTTCAAGTCAAAACAACAGTTGATTATTCAACAAGAGTAGCCTACACACGTACATAAATAAAAATACATATGGCTGACAATTACTCAAGAAGCACACATTGTAGACTGTCCGTATCATTCAAAGCCTGCATTATCATTAACAAATGACATGCAATTATGCTGACAAATGTCTCCCATCGTAAGAAAAGAGACACCACGAAAATGAACGGCTGAAAGCAGGAGCCTTCCTTAGGCTTTTCCATACAACAGAATGCCTCATCCACCAGAAAAGATGCACTCGGATGCTTCTCTGCATCGTTCGAAACGCTCAGTTGAACTTTGAAACATGTCACGAAAGCATCAGAGGTTCTTTTGAAATCGGAACAACTCTCCTACCAATGAGATTTAAGCGTGAATTTTGCTAGACGAATAAGATGCCTAACATTGCTAATTATTATTATTATTATTCAGTTGGCTTGCTTACTTTGACAGTATATCAAACAATAGACTGTATGGGTCAAATTAAGTAGGCTACATCATCAAGGTTGTAAAAATCTGTGTTTTACCATCTTTTCGGTCAGAAAGGTGAAAGGTCAGTGATGTCACAACTCGTAAATCATTCTGGTTTGAGTTTCCCACTTAGAACTCCGATTTATGAGGGTCATTTATAGAGGTTAGGCTATTTACGACTCCGGAAGTCAGGTCTCTACGAGTGTCCGATAGCATCCGAACGCACCATTATTCCATAAGGATTCAATCAACTCAAGAATCAATGCTTTATAGATGACCAAAGCATAACGCCACGACTGGAAAGCATTCATGAAGCATTGATAAAAGACTAGGGATATACAGTGAGGGGAAAAAGTATTTGATCCCCTGCTGATTTTGTACGTTTGCCCACTGACAAAGAAATGATCAGTCTATAAATTTAATGGTAGGTTTATTTGAACAGTGAGAGACAGAATAACAAAAAAATCCAGAAAAACACATCAAAAATGTTATAAATTGATTTGCATTTTAATGAGGGAAATAAGTATTGGGCAAACGTACAAAATCAGCAGGGGATCAAATACATTTTTCCCTCACTGTGTGTAATATATATATATACACATATACACATATACACACACACACACACACACACACACACAGTACCAGTCAAGTTTGGACACACCTACTCAAAGGTTTTTCTTTATTTTTACTATTTTCTACATTGTAGAATAATAGTGAAGACATCAAAACTATGAAATAACACATATGGAATCATTTAGTAATCAAAAAAAGTGTTATACAAATCAAAATAGCTTTTAGATTCTTCAAAGTAGCCACCCTTTGCCTTGACAGCTTTGCACACTCTTGGCATTCTCTCAACCAGCTTCATGAGGTAGTCACCTGGAATGCATTTCAATTAACACGTGTGCCTTGTTAAAAGTTAATTTCTGGAATTTCTTTCCTTCTTAATGCGTTTGAGCCAATCAGTTGTGTTGTGACAAGGTAGGGGTGGTATACAGAAGATAGCCCTTTTTGGTAAAATACCAAGTCCATATTACGGTAAGAACAGCTCAAATAAGCAAAGAGAAACGACAGTCCATCATTACTTTAAGACATGAAGGTCAGCCAATCCGGAAAATGTCAACAATTTTGAACGTTTCTTCAAGTGCAGTCGCAAAAACCCATCAAGCGCTATGATGAAATTGGCTCTGATGAGGACTGCCACAGGAAAGAAAGACCCAGAGTTACCTCTGCTGCAGAGTATAAGTTCATTAGAGTTACCAGCCTCAGAAATTGCAGCCCAAATAAATGCTTCACAGAGTTCAAGTAACAGACATCAACTGTTCAGAGGAGACTGCGTGAATCAGGCCTTCATGGTCGAATTGCTGCAAAGAAACCACTACTAAAGGACACTAATAATAAGAGACTTGCTTGGGCCAAGAAACACGAGCAATGGACATTAGACCGGTGGAAATATGTCCTTTGGTCTGGAGTCCAAATTTGAGATTTTTGGTTCTAACCGCTGTGTCTTTGTGAGATGCAGAGTAGGTGAACGGATGATCTCTGCATGTGTGGTTCCCACCGTGAAGTATGGAGGAGGTGTGATGGTGCTTTGCTGGTGACACTGTCAGTGATTTATTTAGAATTCAAGGCACTTTACCAGCATGGCTACCACAGCATTCTGCAGCGATACGCCATCCCATCTGGTTTGGGCTTAGTGGGACTATCATTTGCTTTTCAACAGGACAATGACCCAACACACCTCCAGGCTGTGTAAGGGCTATTTGACCAAGAAGGAGAGTGATGAGTGCTGCATCAGATGACCCGACCTCAACCCAATTGAGATGGTTTGGGATGAGTTGTATGTATAAATAATTTCAAAGAAAGCTATATTTTGCTTGCATCTCCTAATAACTTTGACACGTTATCAGTGTTTGTCATTGTTGTCAACTAGTAGGGTGTCCACCCGACTGTCCAGAGAGGGTGAAAACACACTTTGGTGATGAAATTTCACTCCCTTATGTTATAAAATACATTTTACCAAGACAAATATGATTATTCATGCTCTGAATCGTTCAGTGGCGTCTTTCTAACATATTAACATTATATCCAAAATGTCAGATTTCGTAAGCTAATAAATCCGATAATAAGCACTGAGCTCTGTTGACAGAGCGGTGCAGGTTTCTCGTAACAACTTTGGAGGATTTTACATTTTGTGGCTGTCCATGTCAAAGTTTTTTCAGCGGGACTCAAAAAGCAGAATTAGAATGAAACGAGCTGAATTAAATGTAATTTGCTTTGAAAATAAATGTTGGCGGTAGGTGAACTTGATTCAGAAGCCCTGTACAGCGGGTAGGCAAAGTGTTCTAATATGGAAACATAATTTGTCTGAAAAGACAAACTCCGCCTGCCTCACGGACCGGGAGATCTGTGGCTAAATCGAGTTTGCTTACTGTGCTGGCCAATCGGTTAGCTCAAATCACTGTTCCTACAGCTTCCACGACCCTGGCCACAGCAAAGTTTGATACTAGCCTATGTTAGATGTCCTAACTTTTAAAACCATGATCAGAGAGAGACTGTCAAAGAACATAGCAAAGACCTGCTGTTTTCATGAGTTCAAGTTTTTATTAAAGCACTGTCACCGTTTTTGTTCAATCAATCAATTTTATTTTATATAGCCCTTCTTACATCAGCTAATATCTCGAAGTGCTGTACAGAAACCCAGCCTAAAACCCCAAACAGCTAGTAATGCAGGTGTAGAAGCACGGTGGCTAGGAAAAACTCCCTAGAAAGGCGAAAGCCTAGGAAGAAACCTAGAGAGGAACCAGGCTATGAGGGGTGGCCAGTCCTCTTCTGGCTGTGCCGGGTGGAGATTATAACAGAACCATGCCAAGATGTTCAAAAATGTTCATAAGTGACAAGCATGGTCAAATAATAATCAGAATAAATCTCAGTTGGCTTTTCATAGCCGATCATTAAGAGTTGAAAACAGCAGGTCTGGGACAGGTAGGGGGTTCCATAACCGCAGGCAGAACAGTTGAAACTGGAATAGCAGCAAGGCCAGGCGGACTGGGGACAGCAAGGAGTCACCACGGCCGGTAGTCCCGACGTATGGTCCTAGGGCTCAGGTCTCTCAGTTGGCTTTTCATAGCCGATCATTAAAGAGTTGAAAACAGCAGGTCTGGGACAGGTAGGGGTTTCGTAGCCGCAGGCAGAACAGTTGAAACTGGAATAGCAGCAAGGCTACAAAACATAAAATGCACTTCTCCCTAATTCCACTCGCGCTGCAGCTGCAATTAGTAGCCAAGTGTATTGATAGCTCTGCGTTTTTATTATTATTAGCAGCATATTGTGTCTATTTTAATATCAAGGAATATTTCACTTTCTCTGGTCATAGGAACAACATGAATTTGTGCATGACGCAGATGCGATACGACTCAAATTTCACCATCTGCTGAGCTCTCCCTCCCTCTGCTGAGACTAATGCCGTGTTCAAAACAACTGAGAACTCGGAAATCTCCGACTTCCGAGCATTCAAGACAACTGGGAAGTCAGAAAAAAATTTGATCAGACTGGGAAAAATCTTTTTGAACGGTCACCCAACTCTGAATTCCAAATCGGAAACTCTGGCATCTTTCTAAAGCTTCCAATTTCCCAGTTGTCTTGAAAGCACCATGACTATCAGATGCAGGTACCATCAGTCATTGGATTTTGGCCCACTCCTCCATACAGACCTTCTCCAGATCCTTCAGGTTTCGGGGCTATCGCTGGGCAATACGGACTTTCAGCTCCCTCCAAAGATGTTCTATTGGGTTCAGGCCTGGAGACTGGCTAGGCCACTCCAGGACCTTGAGATGCTTCTTACGGAGCCACTCCTTAGTTGCCCTGGCTGTGTGTTTCGGGTCGTTGTCATGCTGGAAGACCCAGCCACGACCCATCTTCAATGCTCTTACTGAGGGAAGGGGTTGTTGGCCAAGATCTCGCGATACATGGCCCCATCCATCCTCCCCTCAATAAGGTGCAGTCGTCCTGTCCCCTTTGCAGAAAAGCATCCCCAAAGAATGATGTTTCCACCTCCATGCTTCACGGTTGGGATGGTGTTCTTGGGGTTGTACTCATCCTTCTTCTTCCTCCAAACACGGCGAGTGGATTGTCTCATCAGACCACATGACCTTCTCCCATTCCTCCTCTGGATCATCCAGATGGTCATTGGCAAACTTCAGACGGGCCTGGACATGCGCTGGCTTGAGCAGGGGGACCTTGCGTGCACTGCAGGATTTTAATCCATGACGGCGTAGTGTGTTACTAATGGTTTTCTTTGAGACTGTGGTCCCAGCTCTCTTCAGGTCATTGACCAGGTCCTGCCGTGTAGTTCTGGGCTGATCCCTCACCTTCCTCATGATCATTGATGCCCCACGAGGTGAGATCTTGCATGGAGCCCCAGACCGAGGGTGATTGACCGTCATCTTGAACTTCTTCCATTTTCTAATAATTGCGCCAACAGTTGTTGCCTTCTCACCAAGCTGCTTGCCTATTGTCCTGTAACCCATCCCAGCCTTGTGCAGGTCTACAATTTTATCCTTGATGTCCTTACACAGCTCTCTGGTCTTGGCCATTGTGGAGAGGTTGGAGTCTGTTTGATTGAGTGTGTGGACAGGTGTCTTTTATACAGGTAACGAATTCAAACAGGTGCAGTTAATACAGGTAATGAGTGGAGAACAGGAGGGCTTCTTAAAGAAAAACTAACAGGTCTGTGAGAGCCGGAATTCTTACTGGTTGGTAGGTGATCAAATACTTATGTCATGCAATAAAATGCAAATTAATTACTTAAAAATCATACAATGTGATTTTCTGGATTTTTGTTTTAGGTTCCGTCTCTCACAGTTTAAATGTACCTATGATAAAAATTACAGACCTCTACATGCTTTGTAAGTAGGAAAACCTGCAAAATCGGCAGTGTATCAAATACTTGTTCTCCCCACTGTATGTATGTATGTATATATATATACACACAGTTGAAGTCGGAAGTTTACATACACTTAGGTTGGAGTCATTAAAACTTGTTTTCCAACCAAGTCGGTTAGGACATCTACTTTGTGCATGACAGATTGTTTACAGACAGATTATTTCATTTATAATTCACTGTATCACAATTCTAGTGGGTCAGAAGTTTACATACACTAAGTTGACTGCCTTTAAACAGCTTGGAAAATTCCAGAAAATGATGTCATGGCTTTAGAAGCTTCTGATAGGCTAATTTACATCATTTGAATCAATTGGAGGTGTACCTGTGGATGTATTTCAAGGCCTACCTTCAAACTCAGTGCCTCTTTGCTTGACATCGTGGGAAAATCTAAAGAAATCAGCCAAGAACTCAGGAAAAAAATTGGTTCATCCTTGGGAGCAATTTCCAAACGCCTGAAGGTACCACGTTCAGCTGTACAAACAATAGTACGCAAGTATAAACACCATGGGACCACGCAGCCGTCATACCGCTCAGGAAGGAGACGCGTTCTGTCTCCTAGAGATGAACGTACTTTGGTGCGAAAAGTGCAAATCAATCCCAGAACAACAGCAAAGGACCTTGTGAAGATGCTGGAGGAAACAGGTACAAAAGTATCTATATCCACATAACCTGAAAGGCCGCTCAGCAAGGAAGACGCCACTGCTCCAAAACTGCCATAAAAAAGCCAGACTACGGTTTGCAACTGCACATGGGGACAAAGATCGTACTTTTTTGAGAAATGTCCTCTGGTCTGATGAAACAAAAATAGAACTGTTTGGCCATAATGACCATTGTTATGTTTGGAGGAAGAGGGGGGACGCTTTCAAGCCGAAGAACACCATCCCAACCGTGAAGCACGGGGGTGGCAGTATCATGCTGTGGGGGTGCTTTGCTGCAGGAGGGACTGGTGCACTTCACAAAATAGATGGCAGCATGAGGAAGGAAAATTATGTGGATATATTGAAGCAACACCTCAAGACATCAGTCAGGAAGTTAAAGCTTGGTTGGAAATGGTTCTTCCAAATGGACAATGACCACAAGCATACTTCCAAAGTTGTGGCAAAATGGCTTAAGGACAACAAAGTCAAGGTATTGGAGTGGCCATCACAAAGCCCTGACCTCAATCCTATAGAAACTGTGTGGGCAGAACTGAAATAGCATGTGCGAGCAAGGAGGCATACAAACCTGATTCAGTTAAACCAGCTGTGTCAGGAGGAATGGGCCAAAATTCACCCAACTTATTGTGGGAGTTAAACAATTTAAAGGCAATGCTACCAAATACTAATTGAGTGTATGTAAACTTGTGACCAACTGGGAATGTGATGAAAGAAATAAAAGCTGAAATAAATCATTCTCTCTACTATTATTCTAACATTTCACATTCTTAAAATAAAAGTGGTGATCCTAACTGACCTAAAACAGGGAATTTTTACTAGGATTAAAATGTCAGGAATTGTGAAAAACTGAGTTTAAATGTATTTGGCTAAGGTGTATGTAAACTTCCGACTTCAACTGTATCATGGTGTACAAGACACGTCTGTTTTGGGCCTGTCTGAGTGGACTGATCCATTGTGGAGGCTGTGGGGATGGCACAGTCCATCACTCTAAGACGTGCTACTGAAATTGTATATGGTTATATAACATAAGAACAATGGTGCAACACTAATAAATCTAATATTACTTTATAACAAACGCGCTTTCTCCCGTGTTGGATAGTGGTCGATGTCCGCGGTTCTGAAACGCATCAGTGCACTGTTGAATTGGCGCCTTTTCCAAGGCCATGTTGCTATGTGCTTAACAGCCAAGTTAACCAGCATAATAATAATAATAAGCCATTTAGCAGACACTTTTATCCAAAGCGACTTACAGTCATGTGCGCATACATTTTTACGTATGGTGGTCCCGGGGATCGAACCCACTACCCTGGCGTTACAACCGTCATGCTCTACCAATTGAGCTACAGAGGACCAGCATATTGGTGTTCAGAACAGAGGCAGCAGCAGAATGAGGAGACGAGAAAACAGCCCTTGCCTTATTGTCTAAGAAAAGTAGGGAGAGAGGAAACCAACTTAATATTAGGTCTATAAATCAATAGCCTAACTGTTAAATGTGCCTAGCTTTATAAATCATCCATATGTATCTACAGAAATAAGACCGATCCTGCTTCTGTTGCCTGTTTGAGTGTTTGTTTAATAGCCTACTGATTCCGTGAGCGCCAAGCCTCATGCAACGACATGTCAAGTAAATATTTTCACAAATTCGGCTGTTTTAAACCTTTGCTGTAATAAAGGCTTTACACGTTTTTTTCCCGTTAGAACAGCCTCTCTGGTATTATTTAGTGTTGTTTACACTGTTACAAAATTGTCCGAAAATTAATATTTATAACAATGCAATTTTTTCTTGATCTCTTTATTGTTATTATTACTATTATGATCATTATTAATAATAAGTAATGTCGTTATCATTAGTAGGCTTAGTATAGTAGCCTAGTATAACCACCATTGAGCTGTAGGCCTAAGAGCGTGTCCTGTTTAGTCTTAATACCATAACTTACTTAGGCCTATATTTCAGTACTTCTATAGGTTACTGTATCAATCATACATTTTTTCACACAGGATAGGAGTCATTCATGATTTAAAATGCAATCAAGCATTTTAGTTTAAAATAAAGCGAGCCTTGAATAATTAGCTTAAACAATAAATAAACCGTTCCATTTAGGAAATTGCATTCACGAATGAATGCGACCGCTTTCAGTCTTTGCTGTAATAAAGGCGTAACAAAAAAACGTTACAACACACTGGTACGCTTATAATTTATTTAGTGTTGTTTACAATGTTTCAAACAGTCAGAAAAATGATATCGTAATCTAACAGCACCTGTTTGGCACATAATATGCACCCCACGCTCGCTCCTTACCTTATTTTTATTGATCTCCAGTATTTTCCACAACTACTCAAATGTATTCCACGCATCTGACTTCCCCTTTACCTCATGAGCAACCAGTAGCTTAAACATTTCCCCGTTTCGAGTTTATTTGTCATGTCCTTTGCATCCATTTTGCTGTTATGGTGTTCGGAGTTTGTTATAACCAATGTATTGATGTGATTATTATATACTATAGGTCAGGCCCTATTGGTCATGTAAAGAGAACAAGGGTTGAGGGAATGTTTTTCCTAAACAAATGAGGGATATAAGTAAGTCAGGTATGGCTGTAATTATGTAGCAGCTTTAGCAACACGGACAGCGCGATAAACACTGTTGGTCGCTGCAGCAGGGAGGAGAGAGACAACAGGTGCTAGTCACACAGTCACTCGCCGAGCCCCGCCCGGCACAATCAAATCAATTGCTTGTTGGACTCCCTCTAGACATTTGTGTCTTCATTATTTAATCAAACAGTGTGCTTAAAGCGTCACACAAGCTCAGTGAATATACTTAATTTGATTAAAACACATAGGATGTGTCTATATGGAGGGGAATTTAGACCAAAACATTTTTTGTCTGGGACAGCCCTACTGGAGTCTGACCATTTTTAGGGCCTTCCTCTGACACCACCTGGTATAGAGGTCCTGGATGCAAGGGAGCTCGGCCCCAGTGATGTACTGGGCCATACGTACTACCCTCTGTAAAGCCTTGTGGTCTGATGCCAAGCAGTTGCCATACCAAGTGGTGATACACGCAGTCAAGATGCTCTCAATGGGGCAGGGTTTAGACCATTGGTTTTCTACACAATTATCTACACAATTAACATTATTTTACCCATTGGTCAAAACATGCGTTTTTGATTGGACACCCTACAACTACTCTCCTCAGAGACTCTCCGTCTAAAGCCTGATGAAATCTGCTGTGCCTAAACAATAATAATAATAATAATAAGCCATTTAGCAGACGCTTTTATCCAAAGCGACTTACAGTCATGCGTGCATACATTTTTGTGTATGGGTGGTCCCGGGGATCGAACCCACTACCTTGGCGTTACAAGCGCCGTGCTCTACCAGTTGAGCTACAGAGGACCACGTAAACATTCAGCATGTCAATTTGTACTGTTCTAGTTACCATTGCCATTTCATATTTATGTAGTCATATGGGCCTACTCAAAAATCATCACATCCCTTAAACTGAGTGGTAGATCTCATTTCTTGGGATAGGTTGCTGAGTGGGGCACAACGATTTGTCATAAGTAAAAGGTGGAAGGTGTAGCGGTTACTGGCTACCTGAGTTGATTAGAGAAGTCGTCCTCTACGTTGTCATCATCCCAATTGTCTTCCCACACGTGGGCATCTTCATCCTCATCCAATCCCGTCCAATCTGAACAATGATGAGAATGACAAATGATAAGCGTTAGTTAACTAGCTAGACAAGTAACTACCGTTATCTATCGAACAAGTAACTCTTACTCAACTAATTACTACACTAGCTAGTTAGATAGATAGCTAACGTTGGCTAACTAACGTAGCAAACTAGCGAACGTTAATTCACTGGCTTTTAGATGCTGCGTGTGTTGCTTACATTGTAGTTGACGTTAGTTGGCTAACGTTTAACTAGGTAAAGTTTCCACCAGTACAATCGCTAATTAGCTATCAGTGGTAGCTAGCTAACAAAACAGAGGTATCTAACTAACGTTAGCTGGCTAGGTACTAGCTAGCTACTTCTTCATTCAATGTTGTTAGCATAACTAGCTAGCTTGCTAAGCTAACTAGCTGAGTCACTGTTGGGCCCAGTCTGAAAAGTTGTCGCTAAATGAGACAATTCAGTAAAAAACGGGTTAACAATAGTAACGTAATGAACAATAATTAATTTACCCTCGGCTGCGAATTCTTCAAACTCATCGTCCTCCTCTAATAATCCCAAATCTACAGTCTGTTTCTTGTCCGACATGTTTGCTGCCTTTTCGTTGCGCGGGTCTGTGGTGAACGAATGGACTTCCAGCGAGGAGGCTTATGGGATAGTGGAGGTTCAAGAGTGGACTGGTTGCGCATGGGCAGAGAGTGCTCTGCCAACAGAATCTCCCACATCACATGATGCTCCTGATTCTGCACGAAGGTGAACAACTGAAGTCAGCAAGGGACTGTACGTGTCCGTTTTTTGCATAGGCTAAAATAGGCTATGTTTATTTATTTTGATTGTCAAGTACACTGGATAGGTAAATCCTTACCCTAAACCGGGTCCGTATCCTATTCTCAACCCTACCCCCTAAACCTTACCCTAAACCGGGTCCGTATCCTATTCCCAACCCTACCCACTAAACCTAAACCCTTACCCTAAACCGGGTCTGTATCCTATTCTCAACCCTACCCCCTAAACCTAAACCCTTACCCTAAACCGGGTCCGTATCCTATTTCCAACCCTACCCACTAAACCTTACCCTAAACCGGGTCCGTATCCTATTCCCAACCCTACCCCCTAAACCTAAACCCTTACCCTAAACCAGGTCTGTATCCTATACCCAACCCTACCCACTAAACCTTTACCCTAAACCGGGTCCGTATCCTATTCCCAACCCTACCCCCTAAACCTAAACCCAAACCCTTACCCTATACTAGGTCCGTATCCTATTCCCAACCCTACCCCCTAAACCTAAACCCAAACCCTTACCCTATACAAGGTCCGTATCCTATTCCCAACCCTACCCCCTAAACCTAAACCCAAACCCTTACCCTATACAAGGTCCGTATCCTATTCCCAACCCTACCCCCTAAACCTAAACCCTTACCCTAAACCGGGTCCGTATCCTATTCCCAACCCTACCCCCTAAACCTAAACCCTTACCCTAAACCGGGTCCGTATTCTATTCCCAACCCTACCCCCTAAACCTAAACCCTTACCCTAAACCGGGTCTGTATCCTATTCCCAACCCTACCCACTAAACCTTTACCCTAAACCGGGTCCGTATCCTATTCCCAACCCTACCCCCTAAACCTAAACCCAAACCCTTACCCTATACTAGGTCCGTATCCTATTCCCAACCCTACCCCCTTTACCCTAAACCGGGTCCGTATCCTATTCCCAACCCTACCCCCTAAACCTAAACCCTTACCCTAAACCGGGTCCGTATACTATTCCCAACCCTACCCCCTAAACCTTTACCCTAAACCGGGTCCGTATCCTATTCCCAACCCTACCCCCTAAACCTAAACCCTTACCCTAAACCGGGTCTGTATCCTATTCCCATTCCACGTTTTTTGCAGTGCTTTGTTCCAGACTGTATACCAAGAATCACCTTCTGATTTATTAGGCCAGGACCAGGTAAATTATCTTGTCAACTGTAGCTCACAATCATTTAAAAATGAAACCAATTCAGTCTGTTTAATATCAGTCAATCAAACTGTATTATCAGTCACTGTCACGCCCTGACTCTGGGGACTCGTTTTTGTTGAGTCAGGGTGTGTATTTTCTGTGTTGTGTTTTTCTATGTTGTATTTTCTATGTTTAGATCTAGTATGTGTAGATCTATGTTGGCCGGTGTGGTTCCCAATCAGAGGCAGCTGTAGCTCGTTGTCTCTGATTGGGGACCATACTTAGGCAGCCTATTGGCACTAGTGGGTTGGGTTGGGTTGGGTTGGGTTGGAAGTTGGGTTGGGTTGGGTTGGGTTGGGTTGGGTTGGGTTGGGTTGGGTTGGGGGTTGGGGGGTTGGGGGTTGGGGGTTGGGGGTTGGGGGAGGGGGATCTTGTTCTGTGTGAGGTATGTTGTTTGTCTACCTTGGACTTCATGGTTCGTTTCATTTGTTGTTTTGTTGTGGTGTTTATTCAATATAAATAAACATGTATGCATATCACGCTGCGCCTTGGTCCGTCCCGTCGATGAACGAACGTGACAGTCAATCAAACTTTAATACCAGTAAATCAAACTTCAATATCAGTCAATCAAACTTCAATATCAGTCAATCAAACGTACAGTGGGGAAAAAAAGTATTTAGTCAGCCACCAATTGTGCAAGTTCTCCCACTTAAAAAGATGAGAGAAGCCTGTAATTTTCATCATAGGTACACGTCAACTATGACAGACACAATGAGAGAAAAAAAATCCAGAAAATCACATTGTAGGATTTTTTATGAATTGATTTGCAAATTATGGTGGAAAATAAGTATTTGGTCAATAACAAAAGTTTCACAATACTTTGTTATATACCCTTTGTTGGCAATGACACAGGTCAAACGTTTTCTGTAAGTCTTCACAAGGTTTTCACACACTGTTGCTGGTATTTTGGCCCATTCCTCCATGCAGATCTCCTCTAGAGCAGTGATGTTTTGGGGCTGTCGCTGGGCAACACGGACTTTCAACTCCCTCCAAAGATTTTCTATGGGGTTGAGATCTGGAGACTGGCTAGGCCACTCCAGGACCTTGAAATGCTTCTTACGAAGCCACTCCTTCGTTGCCCAGGCGGTGTGTTTGGGATTATTGTCATGCTGAAAGACCCAGCCATGTTTCATCTTCAATGCCCTTGCTGATGGAAGGAGGTTTTCACTCAAAATCTCACGATACATGGCCCCATTCACTCTTTCCTTTACACGGATCAGTCGTCCTGGTCCCTTTGCAGAAAAACAGCCCCAAAGCATGATGTTTCCACCCCCATGCTTCACAGTAGGTATGGTGTTCTTTGGATGCAACTCAGCATTCTTTGTCCTCCAAACATGACGAGTTGAGTTTTTACCAAAAATTTCTATTTTGGTTTCATCTGACCATATGACATTCTCCCAATCCTCTTCTGGATCATCCAAATGCACTCTAGCAAACTTCAGACAGGCCTGGACATGTACTGGCTTAAGCAGGAGGACACGTCTGGCACTGCAGGATTTGAGTCCCTGGCGGCGTAGTGTGTTACTGATGGTAGGCTTTGTTACTTTGGTCCCAGCTCTCTGCAGGTCATTCACTAGGTCCCCCCGTGTGGTTCTGGGATTTTTGCTCACCGTTCTTGTGATCATTTTGAACCCACGGGGTGAGATCTTCATGGAGCCCCAGATCGAGGGAGATTATCAGTGGTCTTGTATGTCTTCCATTTCCTAATAATTGCTCCCACAGTTGATTTCTTCAAACCAAGCTGCTTACCTATTGCAGATGCAGTCTTCCCAGCCTGGTGCAGGTCTACAATTTTGTTACTGGTGTCCTTTGACAGCTCTTTGGTCTTGGCCATAGTGGAGTTTGGAGTGTGACTGTTTGAGGTTGTGGACAGGTGTCTTTTATACTGATAACAAGTTCAAACAGGTGCCATTAATACAGGTAACGAGTGGAGGACAGAGGAGCCTCTTAAAGAAGAAGTTACAGGTCTGTGAGAGCCAGAAATCTTGCTTGTTTGTAGGTGACCAAATACTTATTTTCCACCATAATTTGCAAATAAATTCATTAAAAATTCTACAATGTGATTTTCTGGAATTTTTTTTCTCAATTTGTCTGTCATAGTTGACGTGTACCTATGATGAAAATTACAGGCCTCTCTCATCTTTTTAAGTGGGAGAACTTGCACAATTGGTGGCTGACTAAATACTTTTTTTCCCCACTGTATGTTTTGCGAAAAGTAAATGCAGCATTGTCAAGGTATAATCACACTCAAATCCCTCCCACTTTAAACACAAAGCCCTGCGCACTCCTACGATCCCACAAAAAATACACAGAAATCACCAACATTTAAGTCAAGATTTTTCATTGAGGAACAAATGTGCATTCTTATCCATGTTGCCTTGTTTGAATAATGAACCAGCAGCCACAGCTTAGTGTGTAGTTTAGATAAATGAGAGCACATCTACCACAAAAACACGCGCACCACAATGAAAATTGCCCCTGCAGATGTCACTATGCTGACAGACGATGAACCTCAACGTAGGCTGCTGACATATTCTATTTTCAAATGATTTTGTAATCATCCTAAACCCTTACACATGATGACAATGCCACAACATTAGAGGAAGGGGAGTAGAGGGAGGGAGAACAGAACAAGGAAAAGAAGAGACAATTCTGTACTACACAACAACAATTTGGAGGAAACACTTTCATCGTGTTAAATTTGATGTGAGAATCCTTGTTTGATGTGAGAATACTGTATCGGGATTGGGGAACAACCATCAAAACGGGCTATTCCAAAAACCGTCATACACCGAATACAATATAATATAATAGATTAGCTTAGTAGGAGGAATCGAATGGAATGCAGTAGAAGGATGACTCTTCTGATCCCAGGTAGGCTATAGAAGCCTGGAAAGATAGTGTAGTAGTGTCCTGCAGCAGCATACCTGAGACTGCAGTTACACTGTGGCGCCTGGAGTCTCCCAGGTATGGGAGGGAGATAGGGAGGGAGGGAGAGATGGTTGAAGGGTAAGACAGCAGGGCTGCCCAGAGTCCCAGACTCCAAGACTTTCTCTTCTGTCATGTCTCTGAGAATTAATGCCTTTCGTACAGCCCTTCAGGACAGGCTGGCTGGCCCACTAAATCCTCACAGAGACAGAGGAGTCTGACTCCAACCCTGCCTGCCCAGCCAGTCTGGCAGTCTGTCTCTGTCGCTGCCTGGACCTTTATCATGACCCAGATCACTATATGGCTCTGAGGGTGTGCATAGAGAGTCTAGACCATCATCGCCTACTCTACCTTTACCCCCACCCACTCTCACCCCCCCAGCTCCCACCTGACTGATCCCCCTCTCAGATTAGGGGCAGACTAGACCTCTTCTTCCCAGCCAGGGAAAGTGACGACACACAGGATGATGAAGCAGTCTAGTCGACCTGTCCCGAGGTTCTTTGTCTGACCATCATTACATCCCCTCCAGTCATTCAGACGTTGCAGACATGCATTGTGCTACATGCCAGAAATGCTCCTCTTCCCATAGAATAGACCAACTCAAAGCTGAGTAGGAAAATGCCGGGGAACTTCTGATTTTTTGTTGTTGCCTTGTCTGCATATTTCTCTTTTATTTCCATCTGTCTTTTGTGTGAATACAATAACAGTTTGGTTGCAATATTGATTCAGTTGAATCGTATCTTTTTTTGTTTAGACGTTCAAAGAAATGTGGTAGCCTAAATGTGGCAAAGAAGCAGTAGAATATAAACTGGAGAAAAAAAAGCCCTGAGACATAGTAAGCGATCAGAGTAGATTAGCTGGACTTAACCATCCAATTAATAAGGTAAATCCCAGAAAAACATGTCAGCTTTGCTCTCTTCAAAAATCGGAGGGGACTTATATGCTTCCAGGATATGTCTGTCAAGATTCGGTATTAAACTTAATCCCATCCAGTCACTAAGTCTGGGCCATTGTGTTTTGTATGGTGAACCCTCTCTCCGTTAATAAAAGAAAAGGCCAGTTATTTCAAAGGGAAATATGAAAACGATGATCAAATAAGGAACAAAAATATCAATTTGAATACATTTATGGAAGAGAGGTTAACATACATTTTAGTTTTTCTCTGTTTTATTCTCTTATTTTGTGACTCATTCATCTGTCATGAAGAATTTAAGTTTAATATTTTTTCCCCCCTGTCTGTCTTGAAAAGGCCTGTCATCTGGGGCTTGAGGTACAGTTTGCCAAGAGGCCAATGGCCCCTTTATGACAATACAATCTGATGTCTGTCCCAGCCAGCCCCCAGGTAATCCTGTCCTCCTCGGCGGCTTAGCCCTGCTCAGGCTTAAATTGCATATTTTGTTTTTATCAGGACGTCGCTGATAAATGCTATCAGCGAGGTAGAAATTAAATATGGGGGGGTCTATCTCGAGTTCCAAAAACGGACAGAGGTACAGGAGGACCCCCGGTTCCTCATTTCAGATCTGTAAACACTGTGCAGGGGGAACAATGACACCTCTATCACAGGGGGTTCCCTTTCCCAATGTGTTAGTACCGTGACAATATGCAGTTTACAATTCACATCTTGTACATTTTGACAATTTACACATCTGTACATGTGCAAATTTCATGTGATTAGTGTTTTTATAATATAGTGTGAAATAAATGGGATTGTAATGACAGCACATTAATTACATTCAACATTTATACAACTACACGTATGGACTTATATTACATATTTACTTTTTAAATAACAAGATTTCTCGTTACATAACCATTTGTTACTGTTTTGTCAATTAAATTACCATGATATGGTGTCTCCAACATTACAAAATACAATTTAATCCAATGATGAATGAGAAACTACTCCTAATCAGGTTTTATCAAATATTTGCTAATAGCCTGTAATTTCACATTGACTTTACATCCATGCTGCTATCCTGTGATCCCGGACAAGTCTGCTTAGCTCTGCAGTATGTGAAAAGCACATGGACACGCTTACCATCTTACCAGAGGTGATGTCCCCTTCTGTGAGCAGTGCTCTCAGTGAAAGTACCCATTAAGCAACATGTTCTCATGCTGTTCTAGAGGCATTCCCTGGGTTTTGGTTAATGTCTATGCAAATATGAATGTTACATTTGAAATGCATTAGATCCTACTCTATAAGGAGAGTAGAGAGGCAGTATTTTGTATGAAATCACGTCACAATGAAAAATATTTATTTAATTACAAAAAATAAATTAAAACATTTTTAGAAGAAAAGTCTTATCAATTCCTCTACAGAGTGGTCAACCCAAAAATAATAGTAAAACGATACACATTTTCTCTCCCTCTACTCAGTGAGACAGCATTGATCTCGGCCTGAAGTGTCTCTCTCTCTCTCAAACACTCTCTCACACACACTCTCTCTCTCTCTCTCACACACATTCCCTCTCTCTCTCTCTCCCTCCCATTGGGTCCTGGTATATGACCTGGTATGACAGTGTAAAGAGGTCGTCCCTCAGCATAGGGCCCAGTGAGGGGGTGACAAGCTGCTCGGCTCTAATACTTGCTCCTACCCCCTACCATGCTACCCTCCTACCTGTCATCTGTCATCGCAGGGGAGAAATAAGGACGAATGACACAACATGCTTCAGGTGACGGCTCTCTTTTCTATGTAACTTTTATGCATCCTAAATGGCACCTATTCCCTACATAGGGACCCAGGTCAAACGTAGTGCACTAAATGGGGAATAGGGTGCCATTTGGGACACATCCTCTTTTACCTACAGTGAGGGGAAAACGTATTTGATACCCTGCTGATTTTGTACGTTTTCCCACTGACAAAGAAATGATCAGTCTATAATTTTAATGGTAGGTTTATTTCAACAGTGAGAGACAGAAAAACAACACAAAAATCCAGAAAAACGCATGTCAAAAATGTTATCAATTGATTTGCATTTTAATGAGGGAAATAAGTATTTGACCCCCTCTCAATCAGAAAGATTTCTGGCTCCCAGGTGTCTTTTATACAGGTAACGAGCTGAGATTAGGATAACACTCTTAAAGGGAGTGCTCCTAATCTCAGCTCGTTACCTGTATAAAAGACACCTGTCCACAGAAGCAATCAATCAATCAGATTCCAAACTCTCCACCATGGCCAAGACCAAAGAGCTCTCCAAGGATGTCAGGGACAAGATTGTAGACCTACACAAGGCTGGAATGGGCTACAAGACCATCGCCAAGCAGCTTGGTGAGAAGGTGACAACAGTTGGTGCGATTATTCGCAAATGGAAGAAGCACTAAATAACTGTCAATCTCCCTCGGCCTGGGGCTCCATGCAAGATCTCACCTTGTGGAGTTGCAATGATCATGAGAACGGTGAGGAATCAGCCCAGAACTACACGGGAGAATCTTGTCAATGATCTCAAGGCAGCTGGGACCATAGTCACCAAGAAAACAATTGGTAACACACTACGCCGTGAAGGACTGAAATCCTGCAGCGCCCGCAAGGTCCCCCTGCTCAAGAAAGCACATATACAGGCCTGTCTGAAGTTTGCCAATGAACATCTGAATGATTCAGAGGAGAACTGGGTGAAAGTGTTGTGGTCAGATGAGACCAAAATCGAGCTCTTTGCCATCAACTCAACTCGCCGTGTTTGGAGGAGGAGGAATGCTGCCTATGACCCCAAGAACACCATCCCCACCGTCAAACATGGAGGTGGAAACAGTATGCTTTGGGGGTGTTCTTCTGCTAAGGGGACAGGACAACTTCACCGCATCAAAGGGACGATGGACGGGGCCATGTACCGTCAAATCTTGGGTGAGAACCTCCTTCCCTCAGCCAGGGCATTGAAAATGGGCCGTGGATGGGTATTCCAGCATGACAATGACCCAAAACACACAGCCAAGGCAACAAAGGAGTGGCTCAAGAAGAAGGACATTAAGGTCCTGGAGTGGCCTAGCCAGTCTCCAGACCTTAATCCCATAGAAAATCTGTGGAGGGAGCTGAAGGTTCGAGTTGCCAAACGTCAGCCTCAAACCTGCGCTCAATAACAGCGCCGGAGAAGATGGCTGCCGTTTTACAGCCCTCTAACCAATTGTACTATTATGTGTGTTTTTCCGCGTTATTTGTAATTTATTTTGTACATAATGTTTCTGCCATCGTCTCTTATAACCAAAAAGAGCTTCTGGATATCAGGACAGCGATTACTCACCTCGTATTGGACGAAGATTTTTTCTTCAACGAGGCGGCCGCGAAGGATATCATACAGACACCCGACAAGGCCCAAATCCCTGTCATTCGCGTGAGGAAGAGACGGAGATATCGTGGACGTAGATCCGGGTGCCTTGTAAGGATCCGACGGCGAGCGAGTAAACTGCCTCTTCCATCAATCCTATTAGCCAACGTTCAATCATTTGAAAATAAATTGGATGACCTAAGATTACGGTTATCCTACCAACGGGACATTAAAAACTGTAATATCTTATGTTTCACCGAGTCGTGGCTGAACGATGACATGGATAACATACAGCTAGCGGGCTATACGCTACATCGGCAGGATAGAACGGCTGACTCCGGTAAGACAAGGGGTGGCAGTCTGTGTATATTTGTAAACAACAGCTGGTGCACAAAATCAAATACTAAGGAAGTCTCGAGGTTTTGCTCGCCTGAGGTAGAGTATCTTATGATAAGCTGTAGACCACACTATTTACCAAGAGAGTTTTCATCTATATTTTTCATAGCTGTCTATTTACCACCACAAACCAATGCTGGCATTAAGATTGCACTGAATGAGTTGTACAAGGCCATAAATCAACAGGAAAACGCTCATCCAGATGCAGCGCTCCTAGTGGCCGGGGACTTTAATGCAGGGAAACTTAAATCCGTTCTACCTAATTTCTACCAGCATGTTAAATGTGCAACCAGAGGAAAAAAAACTCTAGACCACCTTTACTCCACACACAGAGACGCATACAAAGCTCTCCCTCGCCCTCCATTTGGCAAATCTGACCATAACTCTATCCTCCTGATTCCTGCTTATAAGCAAAAACTAAAGCAGGAAGCACCAGTGACTCGGTTAATAAAAAAGTGGTCAGATGACGCAGATGCTAAGCTACAGGACTGTTTTGCTAGCACAGACTGGAACATGTTCTGGGATTCTTCAGACAGCATTGAGGAGTACACCACATCAGTCACTGGCTTCATCAATAAGTGCATCGATGATGTCGTCCCCACAGTGACCGTACGTACATACCCCAACCAGAAGCCATGGATTACAGGAAACATCCGCACTGAGCTAAAGGGTAGAGCTGCCGCTTTCAAGGAACGGGACTCTAACCCGGACGCTTATAAGAAATCACGCTATGCCCTCCGACGAACCATCAAACAGGCAAAGAGTCAATACAGGACTAAGATTGAATCGTACTACACTGGCTCTGACGCTCGTCGGATGTGGCAGGGCTTGAAAACTATTACAGACTACAAAGGGAAGCACAGCCGTGAGCTGCCCAGTGACACAAGCCTACCAGACGAGCTAAACCACTTCTATGCTCGCTTCGAGGCAAGCAACACTGAAGCATGCATGAGAGCACCAGCTGTTCCGGATGACTATGTGATCACGCTCTCCGTAGCCGATGTAAGTAAGACTTTTAAGCAGGTCAACATTCACAAGGCCGCAGGGCCAGACGGATTACCAGGACGTGTACTCCGAGCATGTGCTGACCAACTGGCAAGTGTCTTCACTGACATTTTCAACATGTCCCTGAATGAGTCTGTAATACCAACATGTTTCAAGCAGACCACCATAGTCCCCGTGCCCAAGGACTCTAAGATAACCTGCCTAAATGACTACCGACCCGTAGCACTGACGTCTGTAGCCATGAAGTGCTTTGAAAGGCTGGTCATGGCTCACATCAACAGCATTATCCCAGAAACCCTAGACCCACTCCAATTTGCATACCGCCCCAACAGATCCACAGATGATGCAATCTCTATTGCACTCCACACTGCCCTTTCCCACCTGAGTGGGAAACACCTACGTGAGAATGCTATTCATTGACTACAGCTCAGCATTCAACACCATAGTGCCCTCTAAGCTCATCACTAAGCTAAGGATCCTGGGACTAAACACCTCCCTCTGCAACTGGATCCTGGACTTCCTGACGGGCCGCCCCCAGGTGGTAAGGGTCGGTAACAACACATCTGCCACACTGATCCTCAACACGGGGGCCCCTCAGGGGTGCATGCTCAGTCCCCTCCTGTACTCTCTGTTCACCCATGACTGCATGGCCAGGCACGACTCCAACACCATCATTAAGTTTGCCGACGACACAACAGTGGTAGGCCTGATCACCGACAACGATGAGACAGCCTATAGGGAGGAGGTCAGAGACCTGGCCGTGTGGTGCCAGGACAACAACCTCTCCCTCAACGTGACCAAGACAAAGGAGATGATTGTGGACTACAGGAAAAAAAATAGGACTGATTTGGCATGGGTCCTCAGATCCTCAAAAAATTATACAGCTGCACCATCGAGAGCATCCTGACTGGTTGCATCACCGCCTGGTATGGCAACTGCTTGGCCTCCGACCGCAAGGCACTACAGAGGGTAGTGCGTACGGCCCAGTACATCACTGGGGCCAAGCTTCCTGCCATCCAGGACCTCTATACCAGGCGGTGTCAGAGGAAGGCCCTCAAAATTGTCAAAGACTCCAGCCACCCTAGTCATAGACTGTTCTCTCTGCTACCGCACGGCAAGCGGTACCGGAGTGCCAAGTCTAGGTCCAAAAGACTTCTCAACAGCTTCTACCCCCAAGCAATAAGACTCCTGAACAGCTAATCATGGCTACCCGGACTATTTGCACTGCCCCCCCACCCCATCCTTTTTACGCTGCTGCTATTCTGTTAATTATTTATGCATAGTCACTTTAACTCTACCCACATGTACATATTACCTCAACTACCTCAACTAGCCGGTGCCCCCGCACATTGACTCTGCAACGGTACCCCCCTGTATATATAGCCTCCCTACTGTTATTTTATTTTACTTCTGCTCTTTTTTTTCTCAACACTTTTTTTGTTGTTGTTTTATTTTTACTTTTTTTGTTAAAAATAAATGCACTGTTGGTTAAGGGCTGTAAGTAAGCATTTCACTGTGATGTCTGCACCTGTTGTATTCGGCGCATGTGACCAATAAAATTTGATTTGATTTGAACCTTAATGACTTGGAGAAGATCTGCAAAGACGAGTGGGACAAAATCCCTCCTGAGATGTGTGCAAACCTGGTGGCCAACTACAAGAAACGTCTGACCTCTGTGATTGCCAACAAGGGTTTTGCCACCAAGTACTAAGTCATGTTTTGCAGAGGGGTCAAATACTTATTTCCCTCATTAAAATGCAAATCAATTTATAACATTTTTGACATGCGTTTTTCTGGATTATTTTGTTGTTATTTTGTCTCTTACTGTTCAAATAAACCTACCATTTAAATCATAGACTGATCATGTCTTTGTCAGTGGGCAAATGTACAAAATCAGCAGGGGATCAAATACTTTTTTCCCTCACTGTACGTTGTCTTATCACCAGCGTGAGAGGAGTCACTCATCAAGCTGACCATCATGTAGGCCTACTGTGTTGGCATCATTAGTATTACTTCAGACAAGCAGCATTTGAATATGATGATGTCAAATATGTTTTTTTTTTAATCCAGCATTTTATGTTGCTGGCTTTAGTCGTGGCATGAAATAAATACTGTGTTTTAATAGCTAACTTCGATTCAACTCTCTGGCTTCTAATCAATAACTTTGTAACTGTTAGTGTTATTCAGGTGGTTTTACATCAGTATGGAATTCAGACGTAATCCCCAACATGTGGCCGTCCCATTCGTCCCTAACCCAGGAAATGGCCTCCTGATTTGTCTGATTGATAAATGAAGCTCTCCTTGTGTTCGTGGGGGTCTGCAACAGTTCTGAGGGCCTCTGTGGGGTCTGGACTATGTCCAGGAAACCTCTAACAGCTACTTATTAAGTAGTTAGACCCAGTAGGCGGCGTGAGGGCCGAGGGTGCAGGGACTGATGGTGGTGGTCACCTGGGTTTGGGTTTGCCCCAGCATCCAGATCCCATTGGTCAGATTCTAGTCTCGTCTCTTCTCTTCTTCAAATTCTCTTTTCCTCTCTTCTTTTCTGTCCTCTTCTCCGTAGAGGTCAGGGCTCCTGTGTTTTCACAGCTTTGCTGGATTATTTACAGAGTTGTAATTATTAGTATTTTTCAATTCCCCCACAACTCTCCATGCCACCAATGTGCTTTTGTCCCCGACCCTCTAGAGTACTTGCAGGTATTGTATGTTGTTGAAGGCGGACTGCAGGAATCGAAGGAACGCAAGTAGTCTGTTTATCTCTATGTTGTATGTTGCAAACGATATGTAAATTGTCAAAGTTTTCCATATCAATTTGGATTCACCTCACAAGTATGGTTATTTGCATTGAGGTGGTTAATGATAAAAAATTACAGAAAGTATGCAAGAGTAGGCATGCACAGAAGGAGCTTCCCCTGGCGCAGCAAAGTCATTACTGTTCAATAATTGTTTCTTCTCCTTCATTGAGTTTTTGCGCCAGGATGCACTGTGTGTGTGTGTGTGTTTACAATCAATTTCAGAAGTTTCAAGCAGAAAAAGTCCATTGTGCATAAACTACTTCAATTAAGAAAGTGGGGAGAATATAATTAACTTTCAGATTCATATTATGACCTGCAATGTACAGCTTTTAATGTTTCTTTTTAAGGCTGAGAATGATGGTTTCTCTCACACTGCAGCCCAGCGAAGGTGGAAAGTGTATGATTAATCGTGTTGGCCAGATTGTGTGCACAGCCATTAGTAACACTGAACCAACCCCTCCACCGCTGCAGAACCAACAACAGCCCACATAGACCTAAACTGTGGAAACGGCTCTGTCTGGGTTCTCAAATTGATCACAGAGGGGGAGTATCAAGCCCCACTTGTGTGTATGGAAGTCCAGGGCAAGAAACCAAGAATCATTTTCGAGAGTATGGCCGAAGGCGAAGCTTAAACGGCTCAGCCAATGACAAGCGTTTAGGCAGGCCAGAGCACCCTGGGTAGACTGCAGCTGAAACACTAGGAGGTGGAAGGGAAAGTGGTTATTTGTCATTAAGGCTTTTCAAAGAAAGGAGAATGCCAAGGGTCCAATTTATGCTTATTATAATTTTACTCTTCCCACTCCCAAAATAAATCTTGACTTAGGCTACTTCTCTCGTAGTTTAACTGAATGCCAACAAATACACAATTGGAGGTTAGATAGTCAATGTTTTTGTATATTTGACAAAAAGTCGATTGGATAGGTCAAAATATACATTGATTTAGAAAATAAGATATCAATCATATTCTCCAAAACAAACACATTTTATTTTGGGCATTTGATAATTTTTATTATACCTTAATAGGCCTATGAAATGCTTGCCTGTGTTAAGGGTAGTTGAATCAGCTGAGCACAGTCCCATTTGGAAAAGCTCCATGTATTTCTGTTATTGGACACATTATTTTCATTCATTCTTCTCATGTACTGTATGCCTGGCAGCTGTTTTCCTTTACTCTATTACTCTATTCTGGCTATTAAACAGTTTAGAATCAAACTTTTTACTTTTTGAATGGGATGTTAGAACATTTACAGGCAAATAAAGTTGTGTGAGACCAAGTGATCCAAGTTGTGGAAATTGTTCTGTTAGCGTTTGAATTCATTTTCATTCAAAATATTAAAACGCCAATTCTGATACTGTGTAATATAGGCATATTTAGGCATATTTAATCTCTGGTTCAGTTGAAAGTTGTATATTTACCTTGATATACAAAATACTACCTGTGAAATCAGTGTTGCGGATGAGTGAGTGGATGATTTCAATTGGTCACTTTCACATGTCCAACACACTTTCCATAAGGAGTAGTAAATATCAACCTACAGTTATTAGTTAGTGGGGGGTGGGGGGATAGGTGTAAAAGACAGCAGCAGAATGGAATGTTCTCTAGTGTCCAAGCCCTTATCTCACCCACCCACACACACACACACACACACACACACACACACACACACACACACACACACACACACACACACACACACACACACACCACACATCCACTTATATCCTTATTGGCCTCTATGATGCTGACCCTCTCCTGATTGTATACCCCAGGCACTTCTGCAGCTGGCTGTCTGGGGAGCTGGGACAGTGTCTGTTGGGGGCTTGGAAGAGATAGCGTGACCAGTCTAGTCCAACAGACACACTCCTAGCACTGTGCTGCACTTGTTTCCAAGGCAGAGCTGAAGGCAGTGGAACAAGCCTAGACTTTCATTTGGGGTGTTTGTACAAATATGTCCTTCTTTCTGCCCCCAGGGCAGGCTCCTCTCAGCTGGCTGTAGAGAGTTGAGGAGGAAGGTCCTGTAGAACACAAGGCCTGCGTCCCAAATGGCAGCCTATTCTTTATATAGTGCACTACTACCCTATGGGCCCTGGTCATATAGTGTGCCATTTGGGACACATCCAAGGCCATACATGGGGGTCAAGGGGGAAATTGATGACACATCCATCCATCCATGACATCAGACGTTTTGTTTTGACATTGACGGGCTTTCTGTTTGCGTGTGACTGAATTAATTACGTTTGATATCCGTGTCAAATCGCCAGTTGGCAACCCATCCCTTATGATTTGACACAAACAAACAGTACAATGATTCACAGTGATAATTCACAGTGATAATTCACAGTGATAATTCACAGTGATAATTCCTGCGGGAGGGCTCTGCGCCACTCTGTGTGAGTGGAAAGCTACAGTTCCTCTCCTCGTAGTTCTGGCAACTGCATTGTGCAGTGATATTGAAAAGGTAGTTCTGATTTAATGCACTTTCCGTGCTTGCTGTGACACAGTCATGAATACAACAGACTGGACGATTGTGTGCTAGAAAGAATTGGTGACATTTAGTAGCTACAGCATAATGCCCCCGTGTTGTCAGTTCATGACAAACATACCTCTTTATTGACCGTGTCCATAGTTTTTATTGACATATAAACTCCATTCTACTCTAGAAATAGAGTGTATGTGGTCTTAAAGTAGAAATAGGCTAACTTTTTTCCCTGGAGCATCCATAAATGCAAATATTTGTGTTTATGTTATATGAGTGTGGTAACCATCTTAGACAGCATTTTATGGACCTGTGGCTATGACTCATAGTTTTTCTGTTAAGTGTTTATTTGTTTGTTCATTTGTAAGCAACATTGTGTTTTTTGTACAATGACCCACCACAGTAAACAAAAAAAGGAAAAGTGAACTATACTGAACAAAAATATAACGCAACATGTAAAGTGTTGGTCCCATGTTTCCTGAGCTGAAATTAAAGATCCCAGAAATGTTCCATGCGCACAAAAAGCTTTTTTGTGCAAAAATGTGTTTAGATCCCTGTTATTTAGCATTTCTCCTTTACCAAGATACTGTAATCCATCCACCTGACAGGTGTGGCATATCAGGAAGCTGATTAAACAGCATGATCATTACACAGGTGCACCTTGTGCTGGGGACAATAAAAGGCCATTCTAAAATGTGCAGTTTTGTCACACAACACAATGCCACAGATGTCTCAAGTTTTGAAGGAGCGTGCATTTGGCATGCTGACAGCAGGAATGTCCACCCGAGCAGATGCCAGAGAATTGGATGTTCATTTCTTTACCATAAGCCACCTCCAATGTCATTGAGACCAGCCACCTGGACAGCTGATGAAACTGAGGAGTATTTCTGTTTGTAATAAAGCTCTTTAGTGAGGAAAAACTCATTCTGATTGGCTGGGCCTGGCTCCCCAGTTGGTGGGCCTATGCCCCCCCAGGCCCACCCATGGCTGCGCCCCTGAAATCCATATATTAGGGCCTAATTAATGTATTTTAATTGACTGATTTCCTTATATGAACTGTAACTCAGTAAAATCGTTGAAATTGTTGCATGTTGCGTTTTATATTTTTGTTCAGTATATTTTCAACATCCTGGGTACAATCACACAGTCAGCAGACAGCAGAAGACAGAGAGGAGCACCTCTTAGACAGAGAGCCACTAGAGAAAGCAGCAGTCGCTGGTTTGATAAATGTGTCCATAGGGGCAGTACTACAGACATTACTGGGATAGTAGACTGGTGAGGCAGAGGGGAAAGGGATGGGGGGGTAGTAGTCATGAGGGGTGAGATAGAGGGGTAGTAGTCATGAGGGGTGAGAGAGAGGGGTAGTAGTCATGAGGGGTGAGAGAGAGGGGTAGTAGTCATGAGGGGTGAGATATAGGGGTAGTAGTCATGAGGGGTGAGATAGAGGGGTAGTAGTCATGAGGGGTGAGAGAGAGGGGTAGTAGTCATGAGGGGTGAGAGAGAGGGGTAGTAGTAGTCATGAGGGGTGAGACAGAGGGGAAGGGGGGAGCGTGAGAATCAGACGTGCCCCGGATGACAAATAGGCCTTGCGGACAGACAGCAGAGGTTCAGCCAGCTGCTCGGCCCCACTGCCTGGGTGATTGATGGTGTTGATGTTCTAAATCGGCCTGGAATACACTGAGTACAGGAATCATAATTGCAAGGCTTTAGATTGGCCCTGCAGATAGCAGGAAGAGGAGAGGGGAAGGGGGGTGACTAGGGAGGAGAGTGGAGGTGGGGTGACTGGGGAGGTGGGTGACTAGGGAAGGGAGGTGGGGTGACTGGGGAGGGGAGGTGGGGTGACTGGGGGAGGGAGGTGGGGTGACTGGGGAGGAGAGGTGGGGTGACTGGGGAGGGAGGGGGAGTGACTGGGGAGGGGAGGGGAGGTGGGGTGACTGGGGAGGAGAGGGGAGGTGGGGTGACTGGAGAGAAGAGGGGAGGGGAGGTGGGGTAACGGGGAGGAGAGGGGAGGTGGGTTGACAGGGGAGGAGAGGAGAGGTGGGGTGACTGGGGAGGAGAGGGGGGTTGTGGGGCTGTGTATGTTCCCATGGATACAGCAATCCTGTAGGGCTGTAGTGGTGGTGGAGGACAACAACAACTAACTGCTGTAACATCATTCAACATAGATAGATGCTCCCTTCCTCAAAGATACATATATGGAACTCATCACTTAGAGAAAAATGCCGGAGGTCAAGACGGCATCATTAGAGTCAAACTGAGGTCAGAGCTCTTTTGTCCGGCAGCGTCTGACCAGTGACCATTATATCTGGAGGGGAAGAAAGCAAAAACGCCAAGTACAACTTCCCCTAATTGTAACAGGGACCCCCTTTATCATAGTAACAGGCTGTGTGAACAAACACGCTGTACCTTTGATCAGAGAGGGGCAGTCTGGGATTGCGGGGGTGTTGTGATATGGCGGGCGGCACTCTGATCTCGACAGTTGCAAAGGGGGAACTGGAGTGCATTGCATTGGACCGCACCGTGGAAATGCTGACTGGAGATTGATCCATACGATTAAGATGATTTCTGACTCTGTGGTCGTATAGTACAAATGTAAGAGTACTGTGTTCGTTTGGTACTTTCGCTACGGAACTGTAGGATTTCTCTTCCTTGAATTACAATATAATCTCAGATATGTAAATATTTACATATTTTTTATAATTTCATGCACTGATTCAATATGTGGGTATTTGTGGCGTCTGTAAAAGGGAGAAATACTGTTTTACAATTAGAGTTGAAATTGCTCCTGCTTGGTTGTAGGACCTACATACTGTCCTATTAAACAGATGTTCTACTGTATTTAACTGAAGCCCCCCGATATGAACCCTCGTGTTGTAATGTACAAGCATTTGAAAGGCTTTCAACACTGTTGAAGAGACCATAAAGAGTTTGCAATGATGTAACTTTGAGTTGACCTCTCTCTATAAAACACTATACACTCCACCATTATGTGGATATCCGAAATCTGGGATAGTGGGCATTTTAAAATGTGGCTGCTAGTAACACCACACAGTGTGGAATGTGTTCCAAATGGCACCCTATTCCCTATATAATACACTACTAAAAGGCACCCTATTCCCTATATAATGCACTACTAAAAGTAGTGCACTACATAGGGAATAGGGGGCCATTTGGGACGCACACTACACGCTACACGCTACAGGGATCACTGTGCTAAGAGGTTAGCCCTCCATGTCAAAATGATTGTGGACACTAAACTCAAATAGAATAATAATATATAATTGATAATCACAATCACCTCAAATAGTTCTGATCAGTGTGCTTGATACAGAAGGTAAAAGGGGATTGATGATTTCACGGGGCTCCGCCTTCTTTTCCCCATTAACGTCTTCATATCTACTGTAAGCACTTTGGTCCTCTGTAGCTCCGTTGGTAGAGCATGGTGCTTGCACGGCCAGGGTTGTGGGTTCGATTCCCGGGGCCACCCATACGAAAAATGTATGTACGCATGACTGTAAGTCACATTGGATGAAAGAGTCAAATGGCATGTATTATTATATGACTTGATGGTAAAACAGCTCAGTATAAAATAACTGTTACAACTCAATATGAAACAACTATGTTACAAAAAAGCAGATGAACACTTCTCAAGCATGATAGCAAGCAATTTGTCACTGTGTGGCGTAACAAACTCCAGTCTACCTCTCAAAATCAAGTTGTCTCCGAACCGCCTTTTTTACGCATTTGCACATTTTCCTATTAACTGCCTTTTATTAGCACTTAAAGGCCAGTGGGCACTGGGCAGCCACAGCCTCGTCTGTCTGTCTGTCTGTCTGTCTGTCTGGACGGCTGATCTCCTACGCCCCAGGCCTCTGAGACTGGCGTCTATGAAACGCTCCCATTGTTTACAACCCTCCATCCCCCCCCCTCCATCCCCTCCACCCCCTGCCCAGAGACAGTGCTTCTCTCTGGGTGCAGGATCTCTCCATGTGCCTGTCTCAGAGGGATCTGTAGCTAACCCTCTCCCAGTGCGTGATCCACTCTGTGGTTTCTCTGGACATGTGTGCATGGGTGTAATTTTTTTTCCTGAAGTAGGCTACCCCCCACCCCACCCCCACCCAATGGGACAGGCACACACACACACTGAATTATTGGATAATTTGGGTCACTTTTCACCCGGTTCCCTTTGCACAAATGACAGAGGCAGAGCAGGCCTTACAGCTGGTGACTGTGTTTCAGAGAACTTACCCCACCCCCATATGGTAGACACACACACACACACACACACACACACACACACACACACACACACACACACACACACATACAGACACACATACAGACACACACATACAGACACAGACACACAGACACACACAGACACACACAGAAAGACACACACAGACACACACACACATACAGACACGCACAGACACACACCCACAGACACACACCCACAGACACACACACACATACACTACCGGTCAAAGGTTTTAGAACACCTACTCATTCCAGGGTTTTTCTTTATTTGTACTATATTCTACATTGTAGAAAAATAGTGAAGACATCAAAACTATGAAATAACACATATGGAATCATGTAGTAACCAAAAAAGTGTTAAACAAATCAAAGTATATTTTATATTTGAGATTTTTCAAATAGCCACCCTTTGCCTTGATGACAGCTTTGCACACTCTTGGCATTCTCTCAACCAGCTTCACCTGGAATGCTTTTCCCTTTTAATTTGGTTGAAGTCGGGGGATTGTGGAGGCCAGGTCATCTGATGCAGCACTCCATCACTCTCCTTCTTAGTAAAATAGCCCTTACACAGCCTGGAGGTGTGTTGGGTCATTGTCCTGTTGAAAAACAAATGCTAGTCCCACTAAGCCCAAACCAGATGGGATGGCGTATCGCTGCAAAATGCTGTGGTAGCCATGCTGGTTAAGTGTGCCTTGAATTCTAAATAAATCACAGACAGTGTCACCAGCAAAGCACCCCCACACCATCACACCTCTTCCTCCATGCTTTACGGTGGGAAATACACATGCGGAGATCATCCGTTCACCCACACTGTGTCTCAAATTTGGACTCCAGACCAGAGGACACATTTCCACCAGTCAAATGTCCATTGCTCATGTTTCTTGGCCCAAGCAAGTCTCTTCTTCTTATTGGTATCCTTTAGTAGTGGTTTCTTTGCAGAAATTCGGCCATGAAGGCCTGATTCACAGTCTCCTCTGAACAGTTGATGTTGAGATATGTCTGTTACTTGAACTCTGTGAAGCATTTATTTGGGCTGCAATTTCTGAGGCTAGTAACTCTAATGACTCTGGGTCTTCCATTCCTGTGGCGGTCTTCATGAGAGCCAGTTTCATCATAGCGCTTGATGGTCTTTGCGACTGCACGTCTTAAAGTAATGATGGACTGTCGTTTCTCTTTGCTTATTTGAGCTGTTCTTGCCATAATATGGACTTGGTCTTTTACCAAATAGGGTTATCTTCTGTAAAGGCATGTGGGAGACTCCCCAAACATATGGAAGAAGGTACTCTGGTCAGATGAGACTAAAATTTAGCTTTTTGGAAAAACCTATGTCTGGCGCAAATCCAACACCTCTCATCACCCCGAGAACACCATCTCCACAGTGAAGCATGGTGGTGGCAGCATCATGCTGTGGGGGTGTTTTTCATTGGCAGGGACTGGGAAACTGGTCAGAATTGAAGGAATGATGGATGGCGCTAAATACAGGGAAATTCTTGAGGGAAACCTGTTTCAGTCTTCCAGAGATTTGAGACTGGGACGGAGAAAATGTCAGAAAATGTGGTTGATCTTTCACTCTTTCTCCCTCTCTCCATCTTTCGCTCTCTCCTATCTCTTCTCTCTCTCTTCTCTCTCTCTCTCTCTCCCTCTCTCCACCTTTCTCTCCCTCCATCTATCTATTCCAGATTATGTATCTTTCTCCCTGGCCACGACGCCACACAGCTCCACTTATTTACAGTCCTTGGGAACAGAAACAACACATTGCCTTGTTCTCTCCTCATCTTAATAAGCAGCTATAAGTTTGATAATTATACTTTGAGTCTTTTACATGGGTTGCTTTGGTTTTAATGGTTTCATCAGAGAAGCCATTGACTTGTCTCTCTGGGATGGGCTGTGTGATTGACTGACAACTAACCCCTCCCCGGTTCAGGCTGTAAAAGTGAGAACAACGTGGATAAATTCTCTCTGGTTGTTAGAAATGTGTCCCCGAATGCCACCAGCAATTACAGCTAGGCCATGAGGACCACATACGTCGCTCCTAATCCATTCCATAACTTATCAACATATGTAGCCGATTAATGGGCTCTGCGGAGAGAGCGCCGCGGAGCCAACCCAGCCTCTGAGTTTCTCTGGTGGCAGAAGTGAATCTGTTTAGGATTAGAGAAATAACAGTGTGGCTGACACTGAAGCGTCCAACATCCCTCTGAGCAATGGAGGGAGGAAAACCCCTAAAAGACTGTGTGCCAGAATCTGTTTACATTCTGTTTTGGCTGAGCCTAACTTTCACCCAGGCCACCTCTTCTTCATTTCTTGAGGCTGAAACCTGCATGGTTGAGGTCAATTCATTTTCAATTCAGTTAGTTCAGGAGATACTGGAATTGAGTAAGTAAAAATACTTTGAAGTACTACTTAAGTCATTTTTTGGGGTATCTGTACTTTAGTATTTACATTTTTGACAACTTTTACTTTTACTCCTACATTCCTAAAGAAATGATGTACTTTTTACTCCCATACATTTTCCCTGACACTCAAAAGGTCTCGTTACATTTTGAATGCTCAGACAGGACAGCAATATGGTCCAATTTACACACCTATCAATATAACGCATTGTCATCCCTACTGCCTCTGATCTGGTGGACTTACTATGACTGGGTCAACTCAACATGAAAATCGACAGCTGTACCATCCACTCTAACGCCACAGTCAGGAACCTTGATGTTACATTTGACCCTACTCTGACATTTGAACCCCACATCTGGAACATCACCAAGTCAGCCTTCTTCCACCTCAAAAACACCTCACGTCTCAGACCCTCTCTCACTGACCCCACTGCTGAAACCCTCATTCACGCCTTTATCACACCTGGATTACTGCAACGCCATTCTCTACGGACTCCCTGCCAAAACACTGGACAGACTTCAACATATTCCAAATTCAGCTGCACAAGTCCTCACACTCACATCACCCCCACCCTCATCAAACTCCACTGGCTCCCAGTTCAATACAGGATAATCTTCAAATTGCTCATGCTCACCTACAAGGCACTCAATGGACTGGCGCCCACATACAGTGGCTTGTGAAAGTATTCACCCCCCATGGCATTTTTCCTATTTTGTTGGAATTAAACACAACATGCCTACCACTTTGAAACAAACAAACATGTTTAGTGTTCTCCATGGTTGGTCTGTCATCATGTTTAGTGTTCTCCCTGGTTAGTCTGTCATCATGTTTAGTGTTCTCCCTGGTTGGTCTGTCATCATGTTTAGTGTTCTCCCTGGTTGGTCTGTCATCATGTTTAGTGTTCTCCATGGTTAGTCTGTCATCATGTTTAGTGTTCTCCCTGGTTGGTCTGTCATCATGTTTAGTGTTCTCCATGGTTAGTCTGTCATCATGTTTAGTGTTCTCCATGGTTAGTCTGTCATCATGTTTAGTGTTCTCCCTGGTTGGTCTGTCATCATGTTTAGTGTTCTCCCTGGTTGGTCTGTCATCATGTTTAGTGTTCTCCCTGGTTGGTCTGTCATCATGTTTAGTGTTCTCCATGGTTAGTCTGTCATCATGTTTAGTGTACTCCATGGTTGATTTGTCATCATGTTTAGTGTTCTCCCTGGTTGGTCTGTCATCATGTTTAGTGTTCTCCCTGGTTGGTCTGTCATCATGTTTAGTGTTCTCCATGGTTAGTCTGTCATCATGTTTAGTGTTCTCCATGGTTAGTCTGTCATCATGTTTAGTGTTCTCCCTAGGTAGTCTGTCATCATGTTTAGTGTTCTCCATGGTTAGTCTGTATTCATGTTTAGTGTTCTCCCTGGTTAGTCTGTCATCATGTTTAGTGTTCTCCATGGTTAGTCTGTCATCATGTTTAGTGTTCTCCCTGGTTAGTCTGTCATCATGTTTAGTGTTCTCCATGGTTAGTCTGTCATCACATCATGTTTAGTGTTCTCCATGGTTAGTCTGTCATCATGTTTAGTGTTCTCCCTGGGTAGTCTGTCATCATGTTTAGTGTTCTCCCTGGTTAGTCTGTCATCATGTTTAGTGTTCTCCATGGTTAGTCTGTCATCATGTTTAGTGTTCTCCATGGTTAGTCTGTATTCATGTTTAGTGTTCTCCCTGGGTAGTCTGTCATCATGTTTAGTGTTCTCCATGGTTAGTCTGTCATCATGTTTAGTGTTCTCCCTGGTTAGTCTGTCATCATGTTTAGTGTTCTCCCTGGTTAGTCTGTCATCATGTTTAGTGTTCTCCATGGTTAGTCTGTCATCATGTTTAGTGTTCTCCCTGGTTAGTCTGTCATCATGTTTAGTGTTCTCCCTGGTTAGTCTGTCATCATGTTTAGTGTTTTCCATGGTTGGTCTGTCATCATGTTTAGTGTTCTCCATGGTTAGTCTGTCATCATGTTTAGTGTTCTCCCTGGTTAGTCTGTCATCATGTTTAGTGTTCTCCCTGGTTAGTCTGTCATCATGTTTAGTGTTCTCCCTAGGTAGTCTGTCATCATGTTTAGTGTTCTCCATGGTTAGTCTGTCATCATGTTTAGTGTTCTCCCTGGTTAGTCTGTCATCATGTTTAGTGTTCTCCATGGTTAGTCTGTCATCACATCATGTTTAGTGTTCTCCATGGTTAGTCTGTCATCATGTTTAGTGTTCTCCCTGGTTAGTCTGTCATCATGTTTAGTGTTCTCCCTGGTTAGTCTGTCATCATGTTTAGTGTTCTCCCTGGTTAGTCTGTCATCATGTTTAGTGTTCTCCATGGTTAGTCTGTCATCATGTTTAGTGTTCTCCCTGGTTAGTCTGTCATCATGTTTAGTGTTCTCCCTGGTTAGTCTGTCATCATGTTTAGTGTTCTCCATGGTTAGTCTGTCATCATGTTTAGTGTTCTCCCTGGTTAGTCTGTCATCATGTTTAGTGTACTGTTATACACTTACTTTTATTTAATATGTGATTTTATAGCTTTTTATCCTGCAGGTTTTCTTGTGTATGTAAAGTGACTGGGTGTCGTGAAAAGCGCTTGAAATTACATGTATTATTATTATTATTATTATTATTATTGTCACTAAACACATACTGCGTTTGTAAATTATGTCTGCGTGTTCGAGTGTGCCCCTGACTGTCAGTAAATTAAAAATAAAATTGTGCCGTCTGGTTAGCTTAATATAAGTAATTTGATTACTTAAGCATGACAATTCAGTACTTTTTCCACCGCTGTACTTAAGTACATTTAATACCAGATACTTTAAGACTTTTACTCAAGTAGTATTTTACTGTGTGACTTTCACGTTTACTTGAGGAGTCATTTTCCATTAATGTATCTTTACTCTTACTCAAGTATGACAATTGAGTACATTTTCCACCACTGGAGTTAAGATACAAAAATTGCCATTTATTTTCAATCAAGATTTTTCAGTTGGAGGATTAGATTTTCAGATCAGCTCCTGAATTGTCTGATATGATATGACCTTAACCCTGGTTGAAATCATTGTGTATTCATGATAGGATATTCTTCTCTCAGACTAAATCTCTTACAGATGCCGTCTTGTGAACCAATCATGGAACTAACCTTTACCATGGTTATTTGTAATGATTAGAACTACCTGCAGTCTTGCTGAGTGATGTCATGTCTAGTCTAGACCATCTGCAGTGATTTTGTCAATTAGAGTAACATTCTGGAATATTGTGAGGGTAAAGATATATTTGACAAGCTTTTGGAGTCTGGAAAGCTGTCAACTCTGTGGTTGGCCTGAAAATGTGAGTTGATGATGGATTTTGAATGTCTCTTAGGATGTGGATGTGCAAATTACAATGGAGGAATATACCATGTTGCATGTATGTACATCGAGAGAGAGAGAGAGAGAGAGAGAGAGAGAGAGAGAGAGAGAGAGAGAGAGAGAGAGAGAGAGAGAGAGAGAGAGAGAGAGAGAGAGAGAGAGAGAGAGAGGGGGGCATTGTTACAGGTGTGTGGAGGAGTGTGATCGTGCCTGATTGCATCCCCTCTGAGCTCCAGATCCTCCATACTAACTTATTGCCTGTTTCCTCACCGCTGCTGCCTGCTGGACCCAGTCGCTTGTGCTAATGGACCTGCTCAAACCTCCACCTCTTCCTCCTCCACCACCATTGACCTACCAGGCCTCCAGCACCAGCTGACAAATGCCCCTGTCACAATGAACACTACACATTATCCTCTCTCTTTCTCTCTTTCCCTCTCCTTCTCTCTCTCTCTCTCTCTCTCTGTCTTCACAGGTGGCTCTGCCCACCTCCCTCTCACCACTGCCTCAGGCCCTGGCCTCTAATGCACTCCTCTGGGACCCCAGCAGAGACCAGAGAACCAGAGACCCAGAGACCCAGAGACCCAGAGACTCAGACACCCAGACACCCAGAGGACCAGAGACCCAGAAACCCAGAGGACCAGAGACCCAGAAACCCAGAGACCCAGAGGACCAGAGACACAGAGACCCAGATGACCAGATGACCAGAGACCCAGATGACCAAAGGACCAGAGACCCAGAGACCCAGAGGACCAGAGACCCAGAGGACCAGAGTCCCAGAGACCCAGAGGACCAGAGACCCAGAGACCCAGAGACCCAGAGGACCAGAGGCCTACAGACCCAGAGACCCAGAGACCCAGAGGACCAGAGGACCAGAGGACCAGAGACCCAGAGGACCAGAGACACAGAGACACAGCGACCCAGATGACCAGATGACCAGAGACCCAGATGACCAGAGACCCAGTGACCCAGAGACCCTAGACCCAGAGAACCAGAGACCAGAGAACCAGATGACCAGAGACCCAGAGACCCAGAGACCCAGAGACCCAGAGGACCAGAGGACCAGAGGACCAGAGACCCAGAGGACCAGAGACCCAGAGACCCAGAGGACCAGAGAACCAGAGACCCAGAGGACCAGAGACCCAGAGGACCAGAGACCCAGATGACCAGAGACCCAGAGGACCAGAGACTCAGAGGACCAGAGACCCAGAGACCCAGAGGACCAGAGAACAAGAGAACAATAGAACCAGAGACCCAGAGGACCAGAGACCCAGAGACCCAGAGACCCAGAGAACTAGAGACCCAGAGACCCAGAGGACCAGAGGACCAGGTGACTAGAGACCCAGAGACACAGAGACCCAGAGGACCAGAGGACCAGAGACCCAGAGGACCAGAGGACCAGAGAACAAGAGAACCAGAGACCCAGAGGACCAGAGGACCAGAGACCCAGAGGACCAGAGGACCAGAGACCCAGAGACCCAGAGGAACAGAGACCCAGAGACCCAGAGACCCAGATGACCAGAGACCCAGAGGACCAGAGACCCAGAGGACCAGAGACCCAGAGACCCAGAGGACCAGAGAACAAGAGAACAAGAGAACCAGAGACCCAGAGGACCAGAGGACCAGAGGACCAGAGACCCAGAGACCCAGAGAACCATAGACCCAGAGACCCAGAGAGCCAGAGACCCAGAGGACCAGGTGACTAGAGGACCATAGACCCAGAGACCAAGAGGACCAGAGACCCAGAGAACCAGAGGACCAGAGACCCAGAGGACCAGAGACCCAGAGACCCATAGGACCAGAGGACCAGAGACCTAGAGACCCAGAGGACCAGAGGACCAGAGGACCAGAGAACCAGAGAACCAGAGAACCAGAGACCCAGAGGACCTGAGGACCAGAGACCCAAAGAACCAGAGAACCAGAGAACCAGAGACCCAGGTCTGCCTGCTGCTCCACTCTTCATGCTCACATTAATTGAATATCTGAGAAAAACCTGTGGCCCGCTCTACCGTTACCCCCCCTTCTTCTTCTTCTTCTTCTTCTTCTTCTTCCCCTCTCCGTCTTCTTTCATGGCAGTGTTATTTTTGGCTCTCCTCGGGACATATGCCATTGGGGAGTGCGTGCAGTGGCTGGATAATTAAGGCTACCTCAAAGCGGGCATAAAAAATTGGGAGATATTTATTAGGCAGCACTTTAGCTGCTTGTCTTGAGTGCGTGTCAGGACTGTAAAACAAAGTTTGAATGAGCAAGTCAGAAAATGTGGTAGTGTAACTACTGCTGTTGCCGTTGGTGCTCCAGCAGAGACGCCAAAATCACTCACTCACAAAGATGTACTTGATTTGCTCCGATTCGTTTACTGTATAAATAAATTGTGAAAAAAGGGTTTCTCCTTCTCCCATCTCGTGCCTAGCGATGTATTCATTTGTTGTAATCAAGTGGACAGAGTGATGTTTGTCCCCTGGTGCTTGCTGTCCACGCCTCCTCTAATAGGAAGGGGATGGCTTGCATCCCAAATTGCACACTATTCCCTATATCGTGCACTAGTTTTGACCAGAGTCCTATGGGCCCTGGTAAAAATAATAATAATATGCCATTTAGCAGACGCTTTTATCCAAAGCGACTTACAGTCATGCGTGCATACATTTTTGTGTATGGGTGGTCCCGGGGATCGAACCCACTACCTTGGCGTTACAAGCGCCGTGCTCTACCAGCTGAGCTACAGAGGACCAGTGCACTACATAGGGAATAGGGTGCCATTTGGGACGCATTCTTGGAGTGAGGCTGTGAACACCAGAAGCATCTGCTAATGCCTGATAATTTATGAAGGTCGTTTTGAGGTAGTTATGTAAGAATTTTTTTGTTTAATTTTGTACTGAAAGCTAATAAATCCCAATCTCAGGTTAGTGTGAGCGACTGAGCGTGTGCATGGGGTACCTGTCATTGTGACTGAGATCAGCTCTCCCCTTCAGCCATTTGCCCCTTTGTACATATTGGCCAAGCGTGTAAGCAGTTTGAATTGTCTCATAATATGACATGTAAATATGTGATTTCGCCCTCTTGCCTATGTTTCTGTGCTGCTCCTTTTCAGAGATGATCCCTTCATTATCTTTCTTTCTCACCCTCCTCTTTTTTTCTTCCTCCATTCTGTCCTTTGTCTTCCATACTAACCTCTCCCTCTCCTCGCCTTCCCTCTACACATGTTAGAACATTCATAATTCCTTCCTCTTGCCTGTAATAAAATCCCTACATAACCTGTAGAGAAACCCTTGCTTCCACCTATCCAACCGTACTGGATCAGTGATTCGTTCAAGGGAAAGGAGGAAGGAAGGATGCATTTTGTAGTCCAAAAAGGCCTTGTCCTCCCTGGCCTCTGTGAGAGTGTGGCTGGCTGGGCTGTGGTTATGGTGAAGGTAAACTAACATAGCAGAAGTAAAAGAAATGCCTGAAACTACACTGAACAAAAATATCAACGCAACATGCTACAATTTCAAAGATTTTACTGAGTTACAGTTCATATAAAGAAATCAGTCAATTGAAATAAATGCATTAGTCCCTAATCTATAGATTTCACATGACTGGGAATACAGATATGCATCTGTTGGTCAAAGATACCTTTAAAAAATAGTAGGGACATGGATCATAAACAGTCAGTATCTGGTGTGACCACCATTTACGTCATGCAGCGCAACACATCTCCTTTGCATAGAGTTGATCAGGCTGTTTATTGTGGCCTGTGGAATGTTGTCCCACTCCTCTTCAATGTCTGTGCAAAGTTGCTGGATATTGGCGGGTACACGTCGATCCAGAGCATCCCAAACATGCTCAATGGGTGACATGTCTGGTGAGAATGCAGGCCATGGAAGAACTGGGACATTTTCAGCTTCCAGGAATTGTGTACTGATCCTTGCGACATGGGGCTGTGCATTATCATGCTGAAACATGAGGTGATGGCGGCAGATGAATGGCACGACAATGGGCCTCAGGATCTCGTCACAGCATCTCTGTGCATTCAAATTGGCATCAATAAAAAATGCAATTGTGTTCATTGTCTGTAGCTTATGCTTGCCCATACCATAACTTCACCGCTATCATGGGGTTCACAACGTTGACATCAGCAAACGGCTCGCTCACACAACGCCATACACGTGGTCTGCGGTTGTGAGGCCGGTTGGATGTACTGCCAAATTCTCTAACACAACGTTGGAGGCAGCTTCTGGTAGAGAAATGAACATTAAGTTCTCTGGCAACAGCTCTGGTGGACATTCCTGCAGTCAGCATGCCAATTGTACGCTCCCTCAACTTGAGACATCTGTGGCATTGTGTTGTGTGACAAAACGGCACATTTTAGAGTGGCCTTTTATTGTCCCCCGCACAAGGTGCACCTGTGTAATGATCATGCGGTTTAATCAGCTTCTTGATATGCCACACCTGTCAGGTGGATGGATTATCTTGGCAAAGGATAAATGCTCACTAACAGGGATGTAAACAAATTTGTGCCAAACATTTGAGATAAAAAAGCTTTTTTTGTGTGTATGGAACATTTCATGGGACCAACACTTTACATGTTGCGTTTTATATTTTTGTTCAGTGTAGATCCCCTACAAACTGGTCTTGACAAGAAGAAGAAAAACTGTCAGAGAAAGTTATCTTCTGCACTGTTCAACCAATCCAGTAAATGTGGAGGAGGAGTTAAGATGGAGTGTCGCCTTGTTAACGTCCATTGGCAGAACATCCGGTTGTTGGGGACTCGGCAGAGGCTAAGGTAAAGGTGGTGCTAGTGGAGGGCATGTGATAAGCATTATCTCTGGGAGTTTGGTCCAGATGATTATAGGTTTTTAATGCTTATTAACAGTTCTGCCTCCTTCAGAGTGAACATGGTGGTTCTTTACACCTGGCTGCTGCAGACCCCGTGGCAGAGGTCCCACTACGCTTAGAAACCACAGACATGCCGGTGATCACACACACACAGACACACACGCCCACACCAGCCCTGAACTTTAGTCACTGTTACTAGCCGGCTACCACCCGGTACCCAACTCTGCACCTTAGAGACTGCTGCCCTATGTACAGTGGGGAAAAAAAGTATTTAGTCAGCCACCAATTGTGCAAGTTCTCCCACTTAAAAAGATGAGAGAGGCCTGTAATTTTCATCATAGGTACACGTCAACTATGACAGACAAAATGAGGAAAAAAAATCCAGAAAATCACATTGTAGGATTTTTAATGAATTTATTGGCATATGATGGTGGAAAATAAGTATTTGGCCAATAACAAAAGTTTCTCAATACTTTGTTATATACCCTTTGTTGGCAATGACACAGGTCAAACGTTTTCTGTAAGTCTTCACAAGGTTTTCACACACTGTTGCTGGTATTTTGGCCCATTCCTCCATGCAGATCTCCTCTAGAGCAGTGATGTTTTGGGGCTGTCGCTGGGCAACATAGACTTTCAACTCCCTCCAAAGATTTTCTATGGGGTTGAGATCTGGAGACTGGCTAGGCCACTCCAGGACCTTGAAATGCTTCTTACGAAGCCACTCCTTCGTTGCCCGGGCGGTGTGTTTGGGATCATTGTCATGCTGAAAGACCCAGCCACGTTTCATCTTCAATGCCCTTGCTGATGGAAGGAGGGTTTCACTCAAAATCTCACGATACATGGCCCCATTCATTCTTTCCTTTACACGGATCAGTCGTCCTGGTCCCTTTGCAGAAAAACAGCCCCAAAGCATGATGTTTCCAACCCCATGCTTCACAGTAGGTATGGTGTTCTTTGGATGCAACTCAGCATTCTTTGTCCTCCAAACATGACGAGTTGAGTTTTTACCAAAAAAGTTATATTTTGGTTTCATCTGACCATATGACATTCTCCCAATCCTCTTCTGGATCATCCAAATGCACTTCAGACGGGCCTGGACATGTACTGGCTTAAGCAGGGGGACACGTCTCGCACTGCAGGATTTGAGTCCCTGGCGGCGTAGTGTGTTACTGATGGTTGGCTTTGTTACTTTGGTCCCAGCTCTCTGCAGGTCATTCACTAGGTCCCCCCGTGTGGTTCTGGGATTTTGCTCACCGTTCTTGTGATCATTTTGACCCCACGGGGTGAGATCTTGCGTGGAGCCCCAGATCGAGGGAGATTATCAGTGGTCTTGTATGTCTTCCATTTCCTAATAATTGCTCCCACAGTTGATTTCTTCAAACCAAGCTGCTTACCTATTGCAGATTCATTCTTCCCAGCCTGGTGCAGGTCTACAATTTTGTTTTTGGTGTCCTTTGACAGCTCTTTTGTCTTGGCCATTGTGAAGTTTGGAGTGTGACTGTTTGAGGTTGTGGACAGGTGTCTTTTATACTGATAACAAGTTCAAACAGGTGCCATTAATACAGGTAACGAGTGGAGGACAGAGGAGCCTCTTAAAGAAGAAGTTACAGGTCTGTGAGAGCCAGAAATCTTGCTTGTTTGTAGGTGACCAAATACTTATTTTCCACCATAATTTGCAAATAAATTCATTAAAAATCCTGCAATGGGATTTTCTGGATTTTTTTTTCTCAATTTGTCTGTCATAGTTGACGTGTACCTATGATGAAAATTACAGGCCTCTCTCATCTTTTTAAGTGGGAGAACTTGCACAATTGGTGGCTGACTAAATACTTTTTTTCCCCACTGTACATAGTTATTGAACACTGGTCACTTTAATCATGTTTACATACTGTTTTACCCACTTCATATGAAACTCAACAGAAACAGAAACGTCCTCTCACTGTCAACTGCGTTTATTTTCAGCAAACTTAACATGTGTAAATATTTGTATGAACATAACAAGATTCAACAACTGAGACATAAACTGAACAAGTTCCACAGACATGTGACTAACATAAATGGAATAATGTGTCCCTGAACAAAGGGGGGGTCAAAATAAAAAGTAACAGTCAGTATCTGGTGTGGCCACCAGCTGCATTAAGTACTGCAGTGCATCTCCTCCGATTGGACTGCACCAGATTTGCCAGTTCTTGCTGTGAGATGTTACCCCACTCTTCCACCAAGGCACCTGCAAGTTCCCTGACATTTCTGATGGGGAATGGCCCTAGCCCTCACCCTCCGATCCAACAGGTCCCAGACGTGCTCAATGGGATTGAGATCCGGGCTCTTCACTGGCCATGGCAGAATACTGACATTCATGTCTTGCAGGAAATCACGCACAGAACGAGCAGAATGGCTGGTGACATTGTCATGCTGGAGGGTCATGTCAGGATGAGCCTGCAGGAAGTGTACCACATGAGGGAGGAGGATGTCTTCCCTGTAACACACCGCCCCAGACCATGACGGACCTTCCACCTCCAAATCGATCCCTCTCCAGAGTACAGGCCTCGGTGTAACGCTCATTCCTTCGATGATAAACGCGAATCCGACCATCACCCCTGGTGAGACAAAACCGCAACTCGTCAGTGAAGAGCACTTTTTGCCAGTCCTGTCTGGTCCAGCGACGGTGGGTCTGTGCCCATAGGCCACGTTGTTGCCGGTGATGTCTGGTGAGGACCTGCCTTACAACAGGGCCTACAAGCCCTCAGTCCAGCCTCTCTCAGCCTATTGAGGACAGTCTGAGCACTGATGGAGGGATTGTGCGTTCCTGGTGTAACTCGGGCAGTTGTTGTTGCCATCCTGTACCTGTCCCGCAGGTGTGATGTTCGGATGTACCGATCCTGTGCAGGTGTTTTTACACGTGGTCTGCCACTGTGAGGACGATCAGCTGTCCGTCCTGTCTCCCTGTAGCTCTGTCTTAGGCGTCTCACAGTACGGACATTGCAATTTATTGCCCTGGCCACATCTGCAGTCCTCATGCCTCCTTGCAGCATGCCTAAGGCACGTTCACGCAGATGAGCAGGGACCCTGGGCATCTTTCTTTTGGTGTTTTTCAGAGTCAGTAGAAAGGCCTCTTTAGTGTTCCAAGTTTTCGTAACTGTGACCTTAATTGCCTACCGTCTGTAAGCTGTTCCACAGGTGCATGTAAGCCGTTCCACAGGTGCATGTTCATTAATTGTTTATGGTTCATTGAACAAGCATGGGAAACAGTGTTTAAACCCTTTACAATGAAGATCTGTGAAGTTATTTGGATTTTTACAAATTATTTTTGAAAGACAGGGTCCTGAAAAAAAATATTTTTTTGCTGAGTTTATATACTATATTCTAGTCAAGGCTCATCCTATATACCTTCTGCTGTACACACCTTTTCTATTCATATGCTGTCCATAATGTCTATACACACCATCATATACTTATATACACTACATTACCAAAAGTATGTGGACACCTGCTTGTCGAACATCTCAATCCAAAATCATGAGCATTTATATGGAGTTGGTCTCCCCTTTGCTGTTATAACAGCCTCCACTCTTCTGGGAAGGCTTTCCACTAGATGTTGGAACATTGCTGCGGGGACTTGCTTCAATTCAGCCACAAGAGCATTAGTGAGGTCAGGCACTGATGTTGGGCGATTAGGCCTGGCTCGCAGTCTGCGTTCCAATTCATCCCAAAGGTGTTAGATGGGGTTGAGGTCAGGGCTCTGTGCAGGCCAGTCATGTTCTTCCACACCGATTTTGACAAACCAGTTCTGCATTGACCTCGCTTTGTGCACAGGGGCATAGTCATGCTGAAACAGGCAAGGGCCTTCCCCAAACTGTTGCCACAAAGTTGGAAGCACAGAATCGTCTAGAATGTCATTGTATGCTGTAGCGTTAAGATTTCCCTTCACTGGAACTAAGGGGCCTAACCCAAACCATGAAAAACAGCCCCAGACCATTATTCCTCCTCCACCAAACTTTACAGTTGGGACTATGCATTCAGGCAGGTAGAGTTCTCCTGGCATCCGCCAAACCCAGATTAATCCTTCGGACTGCCAGATGGTGAAGGGTGATTCATCACTCCAGAGAACGTGTTTCCACTGCTCCAGAGTCCAATGGCGGCGAGCTTTACATAACTCCAGCCAACGCTTGGCATGGTGATCTTAGGCTTTTTTGCGGCTGCTCGGCCATGGAAACCCATTTCATGAAGCTCCCAACGAACAGTTATTGTGCTGACGTTGCTTCTAGAGGCAGTTTGGAACTCGGTAGGGAGTGTTGCAACCGAGGACAGATGATTTTTACGCGCTTCAGCACTCGGCGGTCCCGTTCTGTGAGCTTGTGTGGCCTACCACTTCGCGGCTGAGCCGTTGTTGCTCCTAGACGTTTCCACTTCACAATAATAGCAGTTGACCGGGGCAGCTCTAGGTGGGCAGAAATTTGACGAATTGACTTGTTGGAAAGGTGGCATCCTATGACGGTGCCACGTTGAAAGTCCCTGATCTCTTCAGTAAGGCCATTCTACTCCCAATGTTTGTCTATGGAGATTGCATGGCTGTGTGCTCGATTTTATACAACTGTCAGCAACTGGTGTGGCTGAAATACCCGAAACCACTAATTTGAAGGGGTGTCCACATACTTTTGTATATATAGTGTATTTATATTCCGGACTCTGACATTGCTCGTTCTAATATTTATATATTTCTTAATTCCTTTCTTTATATTTTTGGGATTTGCATGTATTGTTTTGTATTGTTAAGTATTACTGTACTGTTGGAGCTAGGAACATAAGCATTTCACTACACCCGCGATAACATCTGCAAAATATGTGTACGCGACCAATAATATTTGATTTGATACACAGGCACATACACACACATAAAAAAATTTAAATAATGTATGCACTCACTAACTGTAAGTCGCTCTGGATAAGAGCGTCTGCTAAATGACTAAAATGTAAATGTAAATAAAACAGACAAACAGACACACAGATAGGTAAAGCATAACATTATCCCTGCAAAGGGAGAGTAGGTGTGATGAGTGTGATTAGAAGGAGTCAGGCGCAGGAGGGTAAATCACCGAATACAGAGTTTATTCCGTCGTACACAGTTGCGCTGGATAGCTCCAACAAAATACAGGCACAGGGGAATAATCTACCCCGGCAATACAAGGTACGAGTAGCTCCACCGAGCTACACTCAACTCACATAAAACAATCACCCACAAGGACAAGGGGGCAGAGGGAACACTTATACACAGACTAATGAAGGGATAAGAACCAGGTGTGTGTAATTGACAAGACAAGACAAATGGAATGATGATATATGGAGCGGCAGTGGTTAGTAAGCCGGTGACGACGAACGCCGAAGCCTGCCCGAACAAGGAGGGGGAGGCAGCCTCGGCGGAAGTCGTGACAGTAGGCTTGATTTGGTATGCAGTTGAGTGTCTTTTCAGTTCACACTGTAAACATTATTTCTAATTCAAACATGTATTCTTACAGCATAACCTGTAAACCTGATTGGATTTAGAGTTTCCCTCATCCTACTCATAACCATGTGTTTGCCCAATATAAAGGTAAAAATGACGTCTCGACTTGAGTTTTCTGAACACATCTCAAAAACAAAAGCATCCTTCACAACTTAATATTCCTCCTCCTAAATCTGACATCTTCCAGACATGAAGAACACCAACATATAAAGGGAGACATTTGGCTACACAGTGTCACTGTTTAGTGATTTATTGATGAGTTACTAATGGTTACCTGTCAGAATATGACAATTATTTTGGGTCTATTCCTCATGCCCCTTTTAAGACGTTATGTATTGGTAACTTTTTTAACTAACAACAACTTAAAGTTTTTATGAAGCCCTCATAAACCCTTCATAAGGCCTTTATAGATGCACAAATCATTTATAAGCAAATGTGATGCTATATAGAGCAGGGTTTCCCCCGCTGGGTGCACATTTTGGTTTTTGCCCTAGCACTCCACAGCTGATTAAAATAATAAAAGCTTGATGATGAGTTGGTTATTTGAATGTTAAGGCAAAAAACCAAACGTGCACCCTGGGGGTTTGGGAAACCCGATATAGAGGACAGGGAAAAATTAATCTAGAAAATTAGTCAGAGCTGTAATACATGAATCCATGAGTGTGTATAATTTGGCTCCCGTGTGAGTGGCCTTTGAGTGAGTGCCACATTGCCCAGATATTATCCAGACACTCTAAAGACTCCATAAATCTAGACTTAGAAAAGCTGCTACTGTTATTTATATAAGACCACTTAAATAAACGACTTATTACACATGATGTACAATTTGTTACTGAGAGACTCAAAGTCATGAATCAGATTCAGATTCAAATTCAGATCAACTTTATTATCCCACCATGGAGAAATTCATTTGGTCATGTGCTTAAAAAGACGGTACATAAAACATGAAAACACAGAAACTACACAATATAATTCATTCAAAGTGCTATATCTACACATTTAAAGTGAACGTGTAATATGCTGTATACTGGAGGGACCAACAGACTATCTATTATACTGTCTAATGTCTGTTGGAATAAAAGAGTCCCCATATCTATCTGTTTTGATTTTCCTTTGAAGAAGTCTCTTTCCCCTTGTCTGGCTCCTGCTGTGACTGAGTTTTGAGTGAAGGGGATGAGTACTGTCCTGTAAAATACTTTCAAGTTTTAGGAGGATGAGTTTTGTGTAAAGGTTGGTGGCTGATTCTTGATCTATACCAATTATCCTTCCCCCCGTTTTGATCAAGCGCTGAAGCTTGACTTCAATAATTCAGCTGTAAATGTGTTTAATTGCTTTATAAGCCTCCACATTATCACTATATTGGGTGTCAATGTACCAAGATGGGTCACGCAGTCTTTAGACAAGCCATGCCACTTGAGTCCAAGTTACTGTGCATCCATTCCATATAGATAGCCTCTTCTACTTAATTTCAACTTTATTTTAAGCTTCTATGACAGAATGTTTTAGTATTAGTAACATTGTTGTCATCAGCACATTGCTGTGGCCTTCAAATAACTATAAACAGGTATTTTCCACCCGGTGCAAATGAGCGTAAAAGCAGAAATGTCATCATGGTAAAAGCAGCATGATCACATATATACAAATTAGAAGTAGCTCTATTACGTTATTCAATGTATGGCTTTTCACAGCTTTTTATGAGTCACAGTATAATGCGGCCCCAGCTCAATTTAAATCTCCACCCGGCTTTACGTCCTAAAACTCTCTTCATTTAGAATAAATAATTTGCTGCTGCATACTTCACTGGAGACATTTGAGCAATGGAAAAATGAATTATCCTTAAAGGGCTCAGTCTGTGTTGGTCAATAATCCTAACAGAGATCCATAAAAACAGAATTCCTCACACAAGGTCGCCCCTAAAGCCTCAGAGCCTTTCCCCTTAAGTTGAATTAGCAAGAGCTGGTAGCTTGAAAGCTCTCTGCTCAGCAGAAATGGCAGCCTTGTGTCCTTACACTCCATACCCAGAGACATGTACAGTAGAAGAAGGGCTTGACCAAACCATAACATGGACCTGCCCACTAATCACAGGCTGCTAAGCCAGTTCTTGATAGCTGCTGTATTCGAATCAGCAGGGGACTTAGACAAATAGTCTGCTACCAACTAAGGGCCTCGTGCCTCTTGTGCTTCCCTTGGTTAACACAAGGATCATGGGTTTTCTCTGTTTCCTGTTTTGGAAGTTGTGTCAAGATATGTCACTCTCAGTGCCTGATGTTTCTCCTGACCATGTGATCCAGGCTCTGTCGTAGCCGGCCGCGACCGGGAGACCCATGGGGCGGCGCACAATTGGCCCAGCGTCGTCTAGGGTAGGGGAGGGAATGGCCGGCAGGGGATGTAGCTCAGTTGGTAGAGCATGGCGTTTGCAACGCCAGGGTTGTGGGTTCGATTCCCCATAAATAATGTAAGTACTGTAAGTCGCTCTGGATAAGAGCGTCTGCTAAATGACGTAAATGTAAAATGTATAAGACCAGGAAAGACTCTTGGCTCCTGTTAAAGCCTTTAACTGGAGTTTTTGTTGGTCAGATCAAGTGGCCAGGATATACTCAGACCCCTATTCATTCTCATTGGTCAGATTACAGGTGAAGCCCTTTATTTCTCCACTCTATTGTCTACCATGGGTTAATTGGTGTGCAGTAAATTAAGTTTAGATATTTAAAATGTCTCTTGCATTAAATCCAGATGAAACTGATACTGATGCATTAACACAGAGCTTTCTCTCACAGCACTTGGCACTCTGTTAGTCCACTTAGGCGCTCCAGGCCTGGAAACAACTGTTCAACATTATTTTGGCTGGCTACTGTCTCTTTCTCTGCACACGTTTTCAGACCAGACTAGACCCACTACCCAAACGACTCCTCCCCAAGCAGCACTCACCGCTTTGGGGTGAAGTTTCCCCTTAGGTACAGATCTAGGATCAGCTTCTCCTCCCCCAATCCTAACCTTAACCATTAGTGGGGGAAATGTAAAACTGACCCAAGATCAGTGTTTAAGGGAAACCTCACCCTTCTCCACACCACAGGAGGCTGCTGAGGGGAGGATGGCTCATAGTAATGGCCGGAACGGCGCAAATGGAATGGCATCAAACACATGGAAACCATGTGTTTGATGTTTTTGATACTATTCCACTTATTCCACCCAAGTCATTACAACAAACCCATTCTCCCCAATTAAGGTGCCACCAACCTCCTGTGCCCCACACTCACCTGGCTGGAGCTCAGACATAACAAGGTCATCCAGAGAGAGATATAACAGGAGAAAGAGATAAGGAGATGGACTGAGGAGAAGGACAGGACAGAATGCAGCTGGAACCTCAGACATCATCATCAATAGTCTGACCAGAAGCACTGACTGGACGACTCTAGTGCAGTGACCCTCAACCCCTGGTCCTTGGACTCCCACTGGTTCCTGAGATGTTGCTGATTGGTCCCTAAGGAGCCTAGCTGACACCAGTTGACCCAGTTCTCAAGTGCTTGTTTTCAAAGCAGGAAATACCCTAAAATAAGTACAGTGGAATATGTAGCTATTGTAGCTCTGTTTTAGAACTATTAACACTGTTCTTGCCTGGCAGCAGCTCCCAGAGAATGATTATGGTCTGCTTCCAAAACTGAGCACGACCCAATTTCAGTACTTCATCAATGGATTTGATTGATGGTCAACTCTCAGACAACGGTTCAGTTTGAAGGTTTACGAAACATCTGAATCTGATAGGATGCGGGTGAACCCTCCCCCTCCTATGGGTCTTTTGTTGATTAATTAATACCACAAGTGCGGTAGGCCACGCTTCAGTAGATTTATTCAGCACAGAAGCCTAATAGACATATTATTGAGAAGCCAGGGTTGAAAAATGGTAAAGGGGCACATCAGGTTTGTTTTGGCCTGGGTGGCGCTTGTTCCATTCTCCAGAGAGTTGCAGACTACTGGTCTACCGGCTGCCTTTTATTGACTGTGTGTCTCACTGTGCGAGGGGAAAAAAATGGCTTTGTATAATAACCAACAAACCCTATGGCGAAAAAAACAGTTGGCAGCCATTTTGTGCAGAACATTTAAAAAAAAGAGAGAGAGAGACATTTCTGACCGCAACTCATAAACCACACTTTATTTAGATTGGCTCGTACCCATTATTTGTTCACAGGGAAAGCTTTCTGTCTCAGGGAAATATGTTCCAGCGTTTTCAGCTAGCTCTGTGGGGGGAGGGGAGGGGTAGTAGGGGGGTGGAGGAGGGGAAGAGAAGGGGTTGGTTGGATGAACTCTTGCCAGGTGTCGTTGCCATGGCATTCCATTAGGCGACTCCATAGCGCCTCATCAGTAGCTGAATGTCAGAGGGAGGGTTCTGAGGAGGGACTGAGAGGTTCTAGAACGTTCATCCTCGTCTTCTAGAAGCAATGCAGCATGACCTGTGATGGCTGATTGACGGCGAGGAGACAGCAGCCACTGGACGGTTGGCTTCTAACTGATGTTTGGTGTGTCACTGTCGATTCTCTACATGCTGAAGATTATGTGCTGCTGAATGATGCTTGGGTTTGATTGGGTTTGATCGTCTGAATTAGATGAATGATGTGATGGATTGTGGGGAGGACTTTCTAGATGTATGGAGCCAAGGGCATCAAAGTGCCAGGCTGAATGGATTTACATTTTTATGGTGAATGTAAGATTTTTGGGAGGGGTTTTGTGTCACATCTGTGATGCTTTATACATGTTTGGCAGGAATTTGGTGTATGATTTGACATAGGCCTATGCCTCAAATTCAAAATGTCTGTTTCACTTTGTTTTAATCATTCCATTACCATTAATGATATGATAATACATTATCCAGATTAAGATTCTGATTATCTAACCCTTAGTCAACAATAGGGTCTCGATAGTCTTGAAGTATTTGAGCATATTATGATCATTTCATATTATATGATATTGTTACAAATGTGATTATCGTTGATATACAAAACGTTTCTATCCACCTATTCATACTAGCTACCTCAGGTAGATATAGCAATAATTGTACATAATACAAAAACAGAATAAGCCTCTAATGGCTAGTCTTAGCAACTGTTGCTATGTGTAACGTTGTTGACCTCCACCTCTCCCTTGCTCTTTAAACAGGGATGACAAGCCCATCACGTAACGCCGCTGAAAGCTCTCCGTCGCCAGGCCTCTGGAGCCAAGCGATCGCCCCTCTGACCCTCTTCTCCATGTTTCCTCATTACTTTTTAATGTATTCACGCTTACGTTAGCTGCCTTCCACACTATTCGCCCTGCCTAGCTGTCTAGCTTGTAATGGGAGGAAGCACCTCACTGTTCTTCCATTTCATAGGGCCTACAAGCAGCACACAATTTGCGTCTCATTTTTGTTAACCAAAACTACTCGCTTCTGAATTTCATGCTTGGTGATGACAGAATGAGCCCCTGCATCAGTAGGAGAGCAGGATACCTCAGAGACCCTGGGAGATGCTGCTGTCATTAGGCCCTATGGGATGTTTGCAATAATAATATGGGAGGGAGCTGAATACTTTGGCTGGATGTGAGACAGTTTGTGTGTGTGTGTGTGTGTGTGTGTGTGTGTGTGTGTGTGTGTGTGTGTGTGTGTGTGTGTGTGTGTGTGTGTGTGTGTGTGTGTGTGTGTGTGTGTGTGTGTGTGTGTGTGTGTGTGTGTGTGAGAGAGAGAGAGAGAAAAAGTGTTGTCTCTTCGGCGGTGGTGTTTTCAGCTCTCTGAGTTGCATTCTCTTTCATAGCGACGTCGTGTTTACCACAGTGGGAGGCAAACACGGAGTCACAGAGGAGAGCCGGGGAAATGTGAGACACAGTAAAATGAGCAAAATACATATACTACATTAAGACTCTCTGTATTCACTCCAGCACACAACAGAGATAAAGAAAAAACTAATTTCAATATAAATGGAAGACATGGGATGGGAGCAGTGTCTGTCTTTGAACATCACTTTTGCTCGCCGCGGAAATTTCAACCAGCTTAGTTTCGCTTGGAACTCAGGATGTCAATGTTAATTTTCTCCTCGTTGCTAAGGAGACACTCTCTGAGAGGGCGCTGATTTCCTCCCCCTGGTCACCGAAGCTTTCAGTCAAAGGACTCTTTCTGTGGACAGTATTCTCAGTGTTGCTGACATCTCTCTCTCTCTCTCCGTGTTGCGCAATCAGATACAGAGGAACATCTCCAAATCAGGGGTTCTCTCTGCAGGCATTGAGACCCGACAAAGAAGGCCGCTATTGATTCTTAATGGTGGAATACGTCCCCCCTGCAAGCCTATTCAGAGTAGTTACTTTACAGAGTGCCTTCTCGCCATGATTGTCATGCCAGTGTGACGATGGTAGCCGATAGTTATCATTGGGCTCCCCTTACATAGCCTATACTCACACATAAGCAATGGCTCTGTCTCTTTAAGTTATCAGTATCAAAACGCTGGCAGCTAGAGACACATCAGTGGGGAAATTGCAAACTTCAAGTTGCCAGGGAGCTATTGTAAACACTAAACATTTCAGGCTGTCAAATCTTCAAAGGTGGAAATCAGTGACACAAATGGCTGTTATGCACTGCCTTCAAATGAGCCCTCTCAGCCTCCGTACTTCACCTCTCTGACTGACACGCGCTGTCACTGAACATGCTGTAAAGGTCGGAGCATGGGGAACTGGAAATGATACAAGGCATAGCACGCATATACAGTGAGGGAAAAAAGTATTTGATCCCCTGCTGATTTTGTATGTTTGCCCACTGACAAAGACATGATCAGTCTGTAATTGTAATGGTAGGTTTATTTGAACAGTGAGAGACAGAATAACAACAACAAAATCCAGAAAAACGCATGTCAAAAATGTTATAAATTGATTTGCATTTTAATGAGGGAAATAAGTATTTGACCCCTCTGCAAAACATGACTTAGTACTTGGTGGCAAAACCCTTGTTGGCAATCACAGAGGTTAAACGTTTCTTGTAGTTGGCCACCAGGTTTGCACACATCTCAGGAGGGATTTTGTCCCACTCCTCTTTGCAGATCTTCTCCAAGTCATTAGGGTTACGAGGCTGACGTTTGGCAACTCGAACCTTCAGCTCCCTCCACAAATTTTCTATGTGATTAAGGTCTGAAGACTGGCTAGGCCACTCCAGGACCTTAATGTGCTTCTTCTTGAGCCACTCCTTTGTTGCCTTGGCTGTGTGTTTTGGGTCATTGTCATGCTGGAATACCCATCCACGACCCATTTTCAATGCCCTGGCTGAGGGTGAGAGATTTGACGGTACATGGCCCCTTCCATCGTCCCTTTGATGCGGTGAAGTTGTCCTGTCCCCTTAGCAGAAAAACACCCCCAAAGCATAATGTTTCCACCTCCATGTTTGACGGTGGGGATGGTGTTCTTGGGGTCATAGGCAGCATTCCTCCTCCTCCAAACACGGCGAGTTGAGTTGATTCCAAAGAGCTCGATTTTGGTCTCATCTGACCACAACGCTTTCACCCAGTTCTCCTCTGAATCATTCAGATGTTCATTGGCAAACTTCAGACGGGCCTGTATATGTGCTTTCTTGAGCAGGGGGACCTTGCGGGCGCTGCAGGATTTCAGTCCTTCAAGGCGTAGTAAAGTTACCAATTGTTTTCTTGGTGACTATGGTCCCAGCTGCCTTGAGATCGTTGACAAGATCCTCCCGTGTAGTTCTGGGCTGATTCCTCACCGTTCTCATGATCATTGCAACTCCACGAGGTCAGATCTTGCATGGAGCCCCAGGCCGAGGGAGATTGACAGTTCTTTTGTGTTTCTTCCATTTGCGAATAATAGCACCAACTGTTGTCACCTTCTCACCAAGCTGCTTGGCGATGGTCTTGTAGCCCATTCCAGGCTTGTGTAGGTCTACAATCTTGTCCCTGACATCCTTGGAGAGCTCTTTGGTCTTGGCCATGGTGGAGAGTTTGGAATCTGATTGAATGATTGCTTCTGTGGACAGGTGTCTTTTATACAGGTAACAAGCTGAGATTAGGAGCACTCCCTTTAAGAGTGTGCTCCTAATCTCAGCTCGTTACCTGTATAAAAGACACCTGGGAGCCAGAAATCTTTCTGATTGAGAGGGGGTCAAATACTTATTTCCCTCATTAAAATGCAAATCAATTTATAACATTTTTGACATGCGTTTTTCTGGATTGTTTTGTTGTTATTCTGTCTCTCACTGTTCAAATAAACCTACCATTAAAATTATAGACTGATCATTTCTTTGTCAGTGGGCAAACGTACAAAATCTGCAGGGGATCAAATACTTTTTTCCCTCACTGTATTCACTGTCATGAATCTCAAGAGAGTAGGCTAGTTCTCCCTCTTTAGTGGTAGGAGAAACGATGTATACAGTGTACAAAACATTAGGATCACCTTCCTAATATTGAGTTGCACCCCCTTTTGCCCTCAGAACAGCCTCAATTCGTCGGGGCATGGACTGGGTGTCAAAAGCATTCCGCAGGGATGCTGGCCCATGTTGACTCCAATGCCTCCCACAGTTGTGTCAAGTTGGCTGGATGTCCTTTGGGTGGTGGACCATTCTTGATATACACGGGAAACTGTTGAGCGTGAAAAACCCAGCAGCATTGCAGTTCTTGACACACTCAAACCAGTGCGCCTGGCACCTACTACCATACCCCATTCAAAGGCACTTATTTTGTCTTGCCCATTCACCTTCTGAATGGCACACATACACAATCCATGTCTCAATTGTCTCAAGCCTTAAAAATCCTTCTTTAACCTGTCTCCTCCCCTTCATCTACACTGATTGAAGTGGATTTAACAAGAGAAATCAATAAGGGATCATAGCTTTTACCTGGATTCACCTGGTCAGTCTATGTTCATCTTTGTGTATTTGTTTGTCCCTGATATTGGTATATCTTCATTGTTGTGGATCTACCATTGGTATGTATAATTTTGGAGTTGTCCTCTGTTCCATTGGGGTGTCCTCAGAGTCTTCAGTTCCATTGGAGTGCCAATGGTTCCAATGCACCACTGTTTGTTTATATATAGAACCACAGAACACACTGCCACAACATGCCCAGTCTTAGTAAAGACAACTCAGTATTCCATTATTTTCAGAACTCTTTATTTAGATTCGATACAATCAGATGGAAATACTGAATTTACATTCAATGTATTTCAGGAGCTGTGATATTATTCATAGAAAGCATCTTGTTTTAGTCCTCATACACATATACATTGGAAGTATAGGTGGTAGAACAGGTGCAATGTTGCATTCAAATGTGTACTGAAATAAGGGTATGTATTACACATTATTCAGGTATTCAATACTTACCCTTTCACTGTGCCCTGAATCTGATCAAATCATATTTATTTGTTACAATTTAAAATGTACATTTTTACAAAGAAAAAAATTGCACATAACCCAGCCCAATCTTTGGAAGCAAAACAACCTAAGACAAGACCTCACGTCATCCTATCTGAGTCCATATGCAAGTGACAGAGAATCGAGCAGGAGAGTGTGGCTAAGCGCCCGAATCCATTTAGTAGGCCTGTGACACATGAATGAGGGGAGAGAGAAAGAGAGAGAGAAAGGATGGAGAGGCAAATAGTGAAAGCGTGAGGGAGAGAGAGAAAAAAAGTAGACAACCAATTTGGGAGTAATGCAACTAAAAACAGACAAGTGTAATTTCATCCATCTGGGCTGATGTGTAAAAGTGCTGCTCCGAACATTCCCCATGATTCCCCCTGATTGATCTCCTCCCTGGACTGAAACACCTATTATTAGCCACGAGCCTAATAGCACCAGGATGTCCCGCTGCTCTCCCAGGGGCCAATTCTCCGGTCGGTCATCTCTTCCCTCACTCTCTGCAGCTGTGGAAACCAACAAGGGAGAGAGGGGGGAGCACGGGTATAGGGTGAGGATAGAGGGGCGAGGGAGGCTGGGGGAGGAGAGGGAAAGGGGGAGGATGGGGTGGTTTGAAGAGAAAGAGGATGGAGATGGGGAGGAGGGAGGAAGAGGAGGATGGGGTGTTCAAGAGAATAAAGGGTTGACAGTGGAGGGTGACAGACAGTGGATGGTGACAGACAGCGGTGGGTAGAAATAGCTAATAACACTCAGGAGGTAAAACGGATAGAAGAGAGAGTGGAGAGATGGTGAAATCAAAATGAGGAGAGGAAATACGGAATAAAAAATGTTAATCATAAAATTTGATTGAAGTATTTGCCATTTATCTTCTTATGTCATGATATTGAGACAATCGTAGTGTTTCCCTTAACGATTTCACCCCTCGTTGTTCTTGTTCAAATTCAAGTTGAGTTGTGCTCAATATTTCTTTTGTAAAACGTCAATTAATTTAAGAAAATGTGAGAAAAAATCTATGGCTTCTAAAGATTTCATGATTGAATCTGCAATTGGACAGGACGTGACAGGACAAACAATCAGCATTCATACATCAAAATAGTGTCTGGTTTGCAGATTGATCCAATGCAACTGCACATCTTTCAAGAAAAAAAAACTTGAAAAACTTGATATGAGGAAGGTGAATGAGACAGTTTTGGTTGTATTAGGTAGCATCGTTGACTTTTGGGTAATTGTATACTCATAATTTAAGGTAAGGGAAGTCATTAGTTAAGCCCTCATTCAGTCTCTTTGAGTTTGATTGAATAAGGCCTTTGGTAAGGTTTGTTGCACTTTCAAGGGCCACTGATGGCTATAGGCTGTAGTTAGGGTCAAATGGCCAGAAGTGTAAAAGTCTAAAACCTTCAACTTGAAAATGGCAGTTGGAACTAATGAAAATAAGAGCTTGGGGACTTTCTGATATGGCTAGCAATACCAATGCTTTAGAGTGACCATAAAACTAATGCTCTTCTTGTTCTGTGATCCAGAGCTCAGAAAGTCAACATCTATTATCCCCAGATTAGTGTTTAATCCAGTTAACACACCTCTACTAAGAGAAATAATAATAATATGAATTTATTGTAATCTCCATACACTTAGTTGTGGCTGATCTCTTTATGATCTCTTTATGGAAAATGTATAGCCTATTTTGCATTTTACTGAAACATTGGGATAAGGATATTATGGACAAAGGAGACAACTCCTCCTAGAATGTGCATGAAAACAACAAATGCCTTTTTCAGAGTGAGAATGATCTAGTTTATTTATAACTATTGATTCAGGTTTCAAAACATTGGCCATGAGAAAGAGCTTTGTTGGAAATGTAGTTTCAGGTAGGTGTCTATGTCATCTGACAACTTCTGCAATGTGGTTTTCATGAGAACCTTGGCAGCCCAGTGAATGAGTTGGGCTGTCAGTCACAGGGCAGTTGACCAGGTGTGATTTTTTTTCTTCGCTTTTTTCCACATCAGCTCACTCTGTGCTCTTAAATTACATGCTCCTTTTGTTATAGCCATTAATGCATTGTGTGTGCCACTTCCTCCACCGTTCCCACTTTAGTCAGGGCAACTTGTCTTGTTTGAGCAAATGTAGGTCATTATTTATTATTAATTTTATTTGTGCAGATTATGTGCAATGTGCAGTTGGTCCTGATCTGTCCAACTGCAATGTCCAGTTGGTTCTGCTGTATCAAGGATTTTAATTTCTCTCTATTTTTTTGAACTATTTTAGATTTTGTAGGTAAAAATGTAGGCCTTTCCCAACCCCAGGAATGAACCCTGTAAATTGTTTTATTTTCATGCCATATATTCCTAATTTTGCTTTTTAGAAATGCATTGCATAATCTTTTCTGAGAAAAAAAAATGCGATTCTCGTAGTATTTGCATAAGGGTCTGTTGTTAGCCATTATCCTCTCTATGGAATAGTGTGTAGTGTTTATGTTCCAGGCAGTAAGTCACATATATGATTAGGTCTGAAGTTTTTTACACCACATCTGTTCACTTATCCCTTCCAGAGAATAGGCTCTACAAGCTAACTAACATGCATTCCGTTATGTGTAGATGGATTTAGGTCTTTCAGCAGCACACATGCATGCATGCACAAGCAACTCGGTCATATCAGAATTTCGCCAAATGTTGGTTATAATGGAAAATACATGTAAAAAATAGGAGATTTGTTTAGAACTTTCTGGTGAGAATATTTATTTTTTGTCTTCTTTTACCTGCTCAGGAACTGTGACATCTTTCTTTATGTGATGGAAAACTGAAATGTTGATTTATGTTCACTGTCCCACTCCCCATCAACCAAAGAAAAATTACATCGACATAAAAACCAATCCCTCTTCCCAACTTTTGTCACACATTTGTTTGTTTTGTAATTACAACAAATAAAATAAAATCTATTTTCTGAGATGAGGTCAGCAGACTTTGCTCTATCACACACGAACGTGTGCACTGATATATCTATCTCGTGAATTACCAGTTCATGACCCCAATTTAGCCTCCCATGATTTGTCATAGAAGCATTGTCTTTGAAGCGTAACTATTAATACATTCCAGTGATTGTAATTTACATCGCCCTATGGGGTAGACTAGACAGCGCATTATGGACAACTTTCTAGGAATACCCTTTTGGGTTATAGCCACCTGCGTATTCAGACAATGCACAATAGCCTAATTCCTCTTCAGTGGAAGGCCCCGCCGCGGCATCTCCTAAATGAATATGTAGATGTTTTTGTTTTATAGTAGAAGATCAAAGGCGCATTATCATAGTCTTCGCGGATTAAAGGGTTCCTATAATCAGTTGCAGCACCGTATTAGCCAATACTCAACCCAGGAAAACGTTTACGCGGGGAGCCTTCATGGGAAATAGGGCTGTTATTGCCACATGGTTTCTGTTTTATTTCATCCACCTGTGTGTGTGTGTGTGTGTGTGTGTGTGTGTGTGTGTGTGTGTGTCAAATAAAAGCTAATGTAATAATGTGTAATAATACAATCTAATAATAATGATGATAATATTATGAAGGTCTATAAAATAATCATATTAACCACATTAATTATAGACTGCAAATAATGTATTCGATAGGAATTATATGTGAATATATATGTGAAATTGTGAATATATTGTTTTGTGATGTAGACTGCAACAGTGAAAAATATATACATCTAGTGGTTACTTTTTGGGCACCATTGACAGTTCTAGGATTTACGCACACATGGGAACTTGTTTATCCTAAATAACGCCTAACAACAGTGGCCTCTGTGTACAAGATGACATGCAAACCCATCATTCGACTCCATTACGTTTCTCATCTGACAAATTGTGCCAATGCAGACCAAAGCTAGAAGCTGCAGTTTTGAGGTGTTGTTTCTCATTCATTCATCTGAATTCTTAATTCTTATATGATTTATCTATTTGAAAAAGTTGGTGTCTAGGCCTATACGTGTTTGTGTCCATAATTGGCCTTTTTTGTTTGTTTTTCAGTTGCACATAATAGGCTGTGCATGCATACTATCTTCAAGAATGGCAACAAATGACTATTTACAGTATGGATATCGAGGATAAAAGACATCCATACCACATCGAAAATACAACAAAACAACGGCTATGATTAACACACGAAGCCTAGCCTACCGCTCCAATTATATTTCTGGAGGTTTGGAAATTAATTATTGCCTTTGAAGTACATTAGAAGGCTGTGTGATTTGCAAGTGTTGAACCGAAGGCCTCACTCGATGTGGCTGCAAACGAAAAAATTACAAAATGAAAATAGGGCTCACGGCAAGAAAAAGGGTATCTTTGTTTGCCCCCCTTCGTTTACTAGGACGATTTTCTTTTTTCTTTTTTCATTTTACTAATTCATTTCAATGCCTTTCAAACTGGAAAATGGAAATTGCTCCTGCCCTCTATTTCGGCAGCAGCGTCCTGGCAACATAGCAATTTTCTATCATCAGGGATAAACGGCATCGAACAGTATATTCTGATAAAAAAGCCCATGATTGCTGGCCTTCCTGTCTGTCATCTCTCTGCGAAATCCTCTCCTTCAAACCCGAGCAGTGTGCTGTCAGAGCTAATAATGTTGCGTATTAAGTCAAGAGAGAGAGAAAAAGCACTAAAGGGAAGGAAGCCGCGGTGTTCTTATTTGTCCCCATCGAAGATTAAAGGTGTTCGGCACAGCCAGCAGCTTCATTTCGATTAATTGCGGCGTAGACATCTTGGTGGAAATAAATCGTCCAATTTGTAAATTAGTGATAGGCCTGACTCATTAGACTAGTCTTTCTGTAAAAACACTGTGCAGATAACACTTATATATACGTCTCTGAGATAACATTAGGCCATATTGTTTGAGATGGATTTTGTATTCGCATAACCAATAAGACCATGACAATAAGTACATGTTTATCATCAGTATGTTTTCAATATTAGCAAGACATTCACTTGAAATCCACATATAAACCATCAGAGAAAGTCAACCTCATCATAAATTAATTTGATAAATGTATGACTTGGCACCTAACAATATGTGTTTGCAGGTGCAATGGCTACAGTGTCTTTATCAGTGAACATGAATCCCCTCAATAAAACAATGCATTCTGAGTGTTTCGATTATTCACAATTTGAAGAAAATTATCAGAAAATCGATTTATTGAGTTGTTCGTTCGTTCGTTCATTTCAAAAGCTCGGTCTATATTTCAGCTTCAGGTTGTCTCAGTAATTATTTAAAAAGTAAACATCGAGTGCTTCCACAAAAGGCGAGAAAAAGAAACAGGCGAGATTAATGTTAATACTTGGTGTGTATGAGTCACCGTTTTAGTGCAGTAGTTTCGAATGTTTTGATTGAAATCCATTGGACTATGGAGGCTAATGGTGCATAATTTGGGCCAAAACTAGTTTTTCGACATCACTCATCGCCAGTCAGTCTAGTTGTAGCCTATAGGCCTTTACCTATCCTGCTGTGCTATGCTCTTAGAAATGGTCATGTTTCGGTTGAGTTACACTTTCTGCATTAGGCCTATATGTTTCTGATGATTGAGAAAGATCCATTGACATCCGTTGAAATGAGTCAGATCAGTGTAGTCTTCATTTCAACATGCAGATAACCAGCAATCACTGTTGTTTTGTTAATGTGATATTATGTGTGGATCACAGGTGGCTGGTGACACCTTAATTGGGGAGGACGGGCTCATAGTAATGGTTGGAACGGAATAAATGGAATTGTTTCCATGTATTTGATACCATTCAATTCCATTCCAGCCATTATTATGAGCCGTCCTCCCCTCACCAGCCTCCTGTGGTGTGGATGCCTAGATGATTTACGATCCACACTTTTCTGCACAGTCATCTTGCGTAAAAGCGCGTCAAATGTTGTTCACTATGGTGTTAGAAGGATTAGCTCTGCTATGAGCAAACAAGGAACGCCGTCTGGTGATGTTTGGGGAACTGCAGACTCAGATGATCCCCTTCTGATTTGTATTACAGTGACTCGTGTTAGACAGCTGTGTGTGGCATCCATCTGCATTCGCTTTCCCCACGCCAATTCCCTCACACTGCAGCGATGGAAATCCATCGACGACTTTAAGTCTGTGAAGACCCAGTGGGTTTGAGTTCTAGAGAAGAGAGACACTTTTAACTGCTTCTGCTAGACTCGCAAGTCCCAACGTCCCAAACGCTCCTGAAAGCAGAGCTCTACATGCATGCCAGTCAATAGCTGTTAGAGCGAGCTACCGCAAAGTCCCAGCCACTTGGCAGAAATATTAATGTGTTTTGTGCGGGCTACATGTTAACGTTCAAATATGATTAACATGTGTAGTCATTTTAAACACAGAGACTCAAAACGCCACAAATCCACGTGACACAAAGACAGACACAGTCACACAGATACACACACACGCGCAGGCACATATACATACACAGAGTTCCTTTTAGAAGAGACTTATAAGACAATAGGCCTTTACTAATAATTATTGATAGTAACCACTGTTGTTGTTGTTGTTGTTGTTGTTATTATTATTATTATTATTGTGCTATATCCATATTGTGCGTTGTGTTGCTCTACTAGGCAGCCTATTTTTGCATAGACAATGCAGTTCCAGTTTAGGAATCCCATGCCTATTCCCAGTGGTTTGAGTGATTTTAGAGTCATCTTTCACAGCTTGAATTAAAGACCACTTCTGTAAATCAGCACAACCATTGATTTGACGTTGGAGGTCAATCGCCTACTCAGGAAAGCTAAAATCGTTTTTCACAGCTGCCATTTGTTCATTTTAACATTTCCCATTAACTTTTGGTAAATTTGAGGCATAATCTCCCCTGAATTAGGCCAAAAAATGGAGAGCTATAGCCTTTAAGGCCTTGAAAAGAGAGCAACATATGTAACTAGGCCTATGTATGTATATATGTATATATGTATGTATGTATACTTTATAAAATTGCACAGCATCAATATAAGCAAATACATTTCCTCTCAAAACAATACATGATGGTTATAACAATTGTATACATTGATTGCATGTATAGCTTACTACTCAGACATATAAATGCACCACATCGTCATAAGACGAATCATAGCCTACGTCCATCATCACACTGTGTCTTTAGACTAACAAAAAAAGCCAGTGATCTTTCATTATTTTCACCACCTCAATTAATCTCCATTGGTGTACAGCTTCCTATCGCGCCTGCGGGACACACTATGCTACACTTCCACATTACATGCAATCAATGTATACAATTGTTTTAACCATGTTCGGAGGTCATACAACTGTCACGGTAGGTGATGATGCTGCGGTCTCCAAAAGGTAATAAACTATGATGTCTCAACTAATCAAGTACCGAGATAGTAAAGCATGCAAGCAACAGCATGGAAAAGCCCCTCAACGTTTGTCTTGTGCCATTCGAAGCCGATTAGAAAAGGTATGGATCTGGTTTCTCTCCTGCGTGTTGAGGTGGAACTCGGGATGAGACATTCTATGTTAGATCATTCAGGGATGACGACGTTTAGGCTATTATATCTCAGGTAAAGCCACTGTTCTACGTCCGTTAAGGTACTAAGAATTGCATTGATTCCTACCTCATTTAATTTATCTGAACAAATGCATAAATCCCCATATAGCTTTATAATAATATAATAATATGCCATTTAGCAGACGCTTTTATCCAAAGCGACTTACAGTCATGCGTGCATACATTTCTTTTTACAAACAAAGAATTGTAAAATCCATCATGCAGAAGACATGTCTCTTGGGTCTCTTACCTACATTCCTGATGTCCATATAGAAATAACCTTAAAATATTTCGTTTTTATATGAAGGCCTTGGTTTAAAATCCAATATTAAAAGGCATTTCATATATTTCATTTCTGCCAACTGTCTCTGTGCTTCTCGCTTGGTCCACTGCTGGAAAATGATTATCCGGCTAGGTTGTGCACTTTTTAAATCCCACAAAGTAAATAACAAGCTTGGCAATAATAGCAAGGTACCAAGTTCTTCTTATAGAAAGGGAGAACATTGACACTAAACGCTGCATTTAGACAACCATTTTTGATAAGAGGATAATTGATGCGATACTGGCGTATAATTAGGAGATAATTTATGCTATATTCAGTTTTATTCCACCTTCCCAAAATAAACCCAGTCTATAATCATTACAGGCGAATTGTTCTTAATTTTATAGCTCCAATTTAAATAAAGGGTGGTGGTTAATCAAATAGGTTTTGGTTATAACTGATTGCGACCGTAAATGCTTTTTCATCACCATTTTGAAATAAATGAATCCCACACTATGAAAAAAAAAACGTGTTGACAATAATGTTTTTGTTTTTACTTCCAATAGGCTATATGAAAGTATAATTGGGAGATGTTTTATAGCATTTGCATTAATAGTTTATATTGTAACATAATTTTTCAAACCGCACTGTATAATTTGCGTATATTTCACACGGTAGGCTATCAAGCATCTTATTTCAAAAGGGATAAATGATACTGTCAGTTTATCACGACATCCATCCTTCCTATCTGCATTACATTTTTTTTGTCATCTTGTTGATTCGTCGCATGCAGTTGTTCTTTGAATAACCTAATTATTACGATGGTATAGAAATTGTGTCAGTATATTTCCAGGGTGATGATATGGTATGTTCAAAATGATATTCGTTCATTAGGCTAAATCAAACTGGGGTAGGATATGGTTTGCGTAGTTTGGGCTGGCATAATGATTATACCTTGCGTTTGACTATATTGTCTGTAGGAATTAAGAGGTTCTCCCACCATAGTTGTGGCTGCAGTGGGAGCTGGTAAGGTGGGTTAACTCACACTGAAGACTAGTGAAGCACACAACTGATGACGTTGGGTTGAATGACCAATCAGAAGGCGCTGCCCTTTGAAGACAAACCATTTTACTTGTAGTGTCTGCATCAAGTCTGGAAGCAAGGACTCAATTTTAACAGAATCCACCTTAAATCTCTGCATTAACTTATGCCCAACTTGCGCCATACCAAGTAAGAATACCAGAGGATTAAAAAAATCGAAGCAATTGAATAATTCGGGTCTTAATAGGACAATATCTGTTCGCTGAGGAGAGAGACAACAACACAGCGAGAGAACCCATTTGGACTTGAGAGAGGGGGCGAGTGCTCTCAAGGCAGAACATTTGATGATGACCATGACTACGATGGCTAACGGTCTGGAGGCACAGGACTCGTCCAAGTCGGCTTTCATGGAGTTTGGTCAGCAGTCTCACTCACAACAGAGCTCTCCGTCGATGGCTGCCAGCCACTACCCGCTGCACTGTCTCCATTCCGGGTCGCACCCAGCTCATCATCAGCACGATAACTCTCCGTACTCCGGCAACAATTCTTACAACAGGTCGCTACCGTACTCCTACGTGAGCCACCCCCACCACAGCCCGTACCTGCCATCCTACCACAATAACACCACTGGCGGTCAGACAAGGTTAGACGGCACAGGTAAGATGCTTTCCCATTCATGACAAGAAATATGCTCTCTATCGTTTTCATCGTGCAGCGATAACAATGCGAGTGCCATTTATTTTTTATTAATTTGGTCAAGAAAAAGATAAAGCACAATAAACGTCCAGCAGACGGTTGAATGGCAAATTAATTTCAAATTGTGTCTGAATGACAATTTATCTGTTGTCTATTTTTTTCTACATTATATTTAGTTCATGGTGTCTCTTTTTTTCTATAGAACACTCCGCGAGATCCCATTCTATGGCCATTCTTTGCACCGGGTATAATGACAAGTGAGGAATCCTCACGAATTATTCTTGGAATTAGGCGGTCTACTCGCTTTGAACGTTGTAATTAGCATTTAATTGGCATGTCATTACGAGGAATATCCTAAATATGACAGAAAATTCGATGATGATTACAATAATGGTGGAGTGGACTGAGCGAATGTGACACGTGAATATGTATTAGTGGTCTGGATTTAATAGAGTAGGCCTATCATTGTGTTTCTCATATATTTTCCTTATTAGATATGTAGCCGTTTAAATAGATTGGGACCTATTATATTCTCTGAAATTAATTATATTTGGGGAATTATAAACTAGGCCTATTTGTTGTGGAATATGTTTGGCCTTAGTGGACTAACATTGCCATTTTTTGTTGCAGAGCAGCAGAAAACAACAGTGATTGAAAACGGAGAAATTCGTTTCAACGGGAAAGGCAAGAAGATTCGCAAACCTCGGACGATTTATTCTAGTTTGCAGCTTCAAGCTTTAAATCACCGTTTCCAGCAAACACAATACCTCGCCCTGCCAGAACGCGCTGAGCTGGCTGCATCTCTCGGACTAACACAGACACAGGTAGGCCTATTCTCAAAACATTAATTATTATACAGAAGGGTATACATTATTATATTGCTATTAGCGCTTTATTATCTTGTATTATTAGTATTTATTAGTATTATTAGTAGGCCTATTATTATTGTTATTATTGTTGTTATTATTACCTTATACCCTAAAATTGCTCTGGGTATTGTGTTTCTGTTGTTGACCAATTTAGGATTCCTTCATAATATTTACTTTTTTACCTATAGGCCTGCACGAATGTATTGTAATAATGTTATGTAGGCCTCCTAACTCATATTTATCATATCAGTTGGTCTATAAGCCTATTTATAAAAATGTTAATAGATGAATAAATACATTCATGATATAATCATTATCTGTAATCTGGTCTTCCCTTGCCTTCCTGCCATCTTGTGCAGGTAAAGATATGGTTCCAGAATAAAAGGTCAAAGTTCAAGAAGCTGCTGAAGGCAGGTGGCAACCCGCATGAGAGCGACCCTACTATGCCTGGTTCCATCGGCCTGTCTCCCCGGTCTCCAGCAATTCCTCCAATATGGGACGTGTCAGCGTCCAGCAAAGGAGTTAACATGGCGGCCAACGGCTACATGCCCGGGTATTCCCACTGGTACTCCTCCCCACATCAAGAGACAATGCAGAGATAGACTGCGTAAAGGGCGGGAAGGCCCGAGGTCTGACTCGAGACGTTCGAACCTTCACAGTTTTACCTGCACAATTGATTTCCGTCAGTCTCGAGACAAAAGGGGTGTCGCGTTCGAACAGAGAGATTCCTTGGAGACAAGATCGGCTGCTTGTGAAGGATACTTGAGGACAAAGACTGTGATATGAAACACGCTAAAGGAACTAACCGTATTAACTTACGAATGACTGTTCAGTGGGATTGCCTTTGTTGCTTTCATTCATGTCAACATCTGACTGTCAATATACCAAATATATCATTGACATTTAACCCATCACTTGGGCACAGAATGGACTACACTCACGCGTTTTTTGCGAGTTGAACATGATGCTATGATATATTGTTGAAATCTAAACTGCTCTTTGACTGGGTGTTTTTCTCATGCAAAACAAAGCAATCTGTCTGTAAATATATTATTCGATTTTAGTTGTACATTCACTTTTTATGTTTTGTCTTTCATAAATGGATTAATCCATGACTTAAAACAAAGTATCGTGTTTTGTACTGCAAGATGAAGATGATTGATATATGTAAAAATGACTGATGAGCCATTCCTTGTCAAGGTGTCATATGGACGTTCTAAAATGTAGGTCCCATATGGTTTTTCATGAAAAACTTACAGGCTATACGTCATAACACTATGTTTCCTCTTCATAAAAATAGACATTGTCAATGCACTGCAAACGAACAAAATTGTCAATATATATTAAACAACACTAGAGGAAATTAACTTACCCTGCTCCCCTCTCAATTTATCCCGCAAAAGATGGTCGCTCCTTGTCCAGTTAATCTTGTCATTTTCTGCCTCAATTATTAGAAGTATTGACACAATGTTTTTCTCCTCTCTGCCCGTCCTAATGCAAGACGCTAAATGCCAAGCTCCACGGGATCGATCTTGAACAAAGCATCCAGCTGCAGTCCCGTTCAATATGAAGGAGAAATTTGGGACAATTTATGGGTTTTATCTAAGTGAGGCTTTTTTTCCATTCTCATAAATGCAGGCATAATTAGGGTAATTTTTTATGTAGCCCGCTGATTACAGCGATTTTACCGTCAAAGATAATTACCTGTGATTTTCTACCACTTTTAATACTAAAAGGCATCTTTATTTGGATTTGAGGTAGCACATACGCGGAACAAAAGAGGGAAATTATTCGGTTATTCATATACAAATTGCTGAGAGCAGTGAACGGTTGGGATATTATCTGAAATTACAATGTTGAAAAAAATAATGAGAAAGTGTCTGCAGCTGTCAAGTCGTGGATGTCCCACAGTATACCTGCATGGGCCCCATTTGACCAAAACAGACCCTATCACGACCATATCTATAGGCCTATATTTGCCTATATAGTCTGAGTTATTCCCCAAACCCTCGTAAATAACATTTCACTTAATACCTTTCCTATATTGGCCGAGAGTAACTCGTAAAGCAGAAAAGTGCGTCGGGTGGTGAATTTCGCCATACCAAATCTTTTCACACCCGAAGGACTCCCCGCAAATCACCCCTTTTACAATAAGACTATATCGTCATAAAAACTTAATTTTATAGGATATGCAAATAGTTGCAATAGCAAGAATGCTATTTCTCATTGGTGGAGGCATCCAAGTTGTGAAAAGGCCCAAACAATGCAAATGTTTCATATTATTTCATTAAATTGATTCAAATGTACAAAAATAGATATAGCTTAGATAGAAAGCGACTTGATGAGACAGGGAGAGGGAACCGAAGAGAACAAACGAGAACATGAGGACCAGAGCTCTTGGGAGGCCATGATTAATTGAATATTTACATCGAGAGAGAGAGAGAGAGGGAGAGAGAGAGAGAGAGAGAGAGAGAGAGAGAGAGAGAGAGAGAGAGAGATGTCCACGCTCCCAGATCTTTGTGGTTTTCTGGCTAAGATAGATGGATACAGTATGTTAGTCTGCTGTAGGTTAGGAGACAAACCATATATCCAGGGTATATTATCACTACCGGATATCACTATAGGTTTCAGGCTATCCCTAGTATTTTATCAGTTTGGCGTCATGATTGCAATTGATTCTAAAATCCGAATTGGCAAAGGTTGTCTTTAGATATATATAAATAAAATAGTCCCGTCTGACAAATAAAAACACATGACAAATAGATAGGCTAGAATAAAAGCCAGTATAGGCTAGTGTTGAATGCATGCTGCTATTTATCACATCACTTCCAAAAGCCTAGAAAACACAATCAAGAGTGTCACCTAAAATAAGGTAGGTTATAACATTCTAAAACGAAAGTATGTAACAATCCTTCATAGGGATTCACAGAGCGCAACGACCTAGCTAGGATACTGAGATAGCTCCATCATGATAAAAAATATAGCCTTACCTTCATACGATTCTTTTGCCTACAATAGTGTTAGCAGTGGTCAAAAAGCTTGGGCTTCGAATGGGAACACTGTCTGCGACAGAACACGGTTCTACTGCTCGTGGTTGAGTAAGCAAATCCAGGTGTGAAAGTGTTTGCACACCCCGGTACCTCTTATATATTGCCTGCAAAATTAGCTGTTATTACTGTCACTGTTTAGTGATGGTGAGCTAGAAAAAAGCCTTCTGCAATCAAGAAGCAAGCGCATCTTTGCAAATTATAGGTAATTGTCAATGTCCAGATTAGGATAATGGAGGCCTAATCCTGGAGTATAATTATTGTTGAGTGTTATAGTTGAAGCTAGTAAAGCTAACTGTCATTATTTAGACTCGATTTGCAGGGGAACTCGCTGAGTGGAAAATGTTCAGTTGGAATTTAACGGGGCTCTCGATATAATGGCGTGTGTGTGTGTTGGAGGACGGGGGTGGAGGGGGGATAAACAGTAATATGAAAATCAAACGTAGATTTCTCGAGTAGCCTACTGGCAATGTAATTACGGAACCACGTGAACTGCAGAAATTAGGCTGATTTAAACCACGTCCATGTTTTGGATTTCCAAGTGCATCGCTTGCTTGGTAAGGCTATATTCAGCCAGGACAAGTGCATCGCTTGGTAAGGCTATATTCAGCCAGGACAAGTGCATCGCTTGGTAAGGCTATATTCAGCCAGGACAAGTGCATCGCTTGCTTGGTAAGGCTATATTCAGCCAGGACAAGTGCATCGCTTGGTAAGGCTATATTCAGCCAGGACAAGTGCATCGCTTGGTAAGGCTATATTCAGCCAGGACAAGTGCATCGCTTGGTAAGGCTATATTCAGCCAGGACAAGTGCATCGCTTGGTAAGGCTATATTCAGCCAGGACAAGTGTATCGCTTGCTTGGTAAGGCTATATTCAGCCAGGACAAGTGCATCGCTTGCTTGGTAAGGCTATATTCAGCCAGGACAAGTGCATCGCTTGCTTGGTAAGGCTATATTCAGCCAGGACAAGTGCATCGCTTGGTAAGGCTATATTCAGCCAGGACAAGTGCATCGCTTGCTTGGTAAGGCTATATTCAGCCAGGACAAGTGCATCGCTTGCTTGGTAAGGCTATATTCAGCCAGGACAAGTGCATTGCTTGGTAAGGCTATATTCAGCCAGGACAAGTGCATCGCTTGCTTGGTAAGGCTATATTCAGCCAGGACAAGTGCATCGCTTGCTTGGTAAGGCTATATTCAGCCAGGACAAGTGCATCGCTTGCTTGGTAAGGCTATATTCAGCCAAGACAAGTGCATCGCTTGCTTGGTAAGGCTATATTCAGCCAGGACAGTCATGCCTTTGGGGAAAGCAGAGAGAGGAGACGAGCATTCAGTTACATGCACAACCATGTTAACATTGGTGTATTATGTATTGTCTATCCTTAGGTCAGACGCTTCACAACATTATCATGTGTCCAGGCCAGCTTAAATTGGTGGTAAATATGTCTTCTCCCTGTGTGTGTGTGTGTGTGTGTTGTAGTGTGATTGTTTCTTGGTTGATTCGTTTATATAGGCTATTGATGCATAATGATAACATGTTTTATGTAAAGTCTGGAACAAGATGTTCGCTTCAGTGCAGTAGGCCTAGTTTGTTTAGTGGTTTGCAGTGGCAACACTGGTAGTAGGCCTAATGATATGTTCAAATGTTGAAGATTTTATTTTACCCGGAAGGTCTGACGGAGGCGGGCTGTGGCCGCGGGAGTGGCAGAGCTCTGGAGCCGATCGGCCCCCACAGGAATGCGGATTGTCTCAGATCTACGTGCCGCCCCTTCGCCTCCTCTCTGCCATTCAAAGCAGCTAATTGTAGGGGACACAAAGAGAGCACTACTGCAGACTGTCTGCCAGACCGACACCCATATTCTTTGGGGGAGTACAGAATCCAGATGCAACTCCAAAACACAAGACTGAAATGTGCTTCACTGTAACACGAATTAATGAATAATAATAGCCTAATAATAATACGACCTAATTTATTTGTTCGTCTTAACATAAACCTAAAACTAGAATTAACCTGGAAGAAAAAAGTATCAATATTGTGTGTATCTTCACAACGTTTTATTGTTTGGTTTACATCTTGTTAAACACGAACAACAAGAAAAAAAACTAAATTATATGTTTTCTTATGACTATTTAATAGATTTAAAAATATCATGCCATTCCTTGGGTATTTGTCTTTCAGGAAAACATATTTTAAAACGAATAATATAATATGATACCTGCAATCAATCCATCCAAATTCAATTGAAATTCAAAAAAATTGAATTATTATACACTCAATGATGCTTCTCTCTTCGATATGGGTTCTGTTTTAGCCAGTTATGGATCCGCTGAAAACTATTTACTATGGGCATGATTATATGCACATAACCATAAAACAGGTTGTAGTATTCAAAATTAATAACTTGACACGAAATAAATCTAGCCTAACCTTTTGAAATACCTGCAGGTAACTCCCCCTGAGATGTCCGTGGTTGTTGAAAATGAAACAGCCTAACTGTGTAGCCCAAGGTCATTAGACCCATCTCCTTGTTGATAGATTTGTGCACAAATTATTATTTAAAGTGAATCACTACTTTGCACCACTGACCAAATATGGGCACACAGACAGTTCAGGCAATTAATCTCGAGTTTGAGCTGTACATGGATTTAAAGTGTCTCACAGAAAGTAGGCTAATGTTGTAATGTTATGGAGTCCTTGATATTCAGTGTGAATAGCCTATCTAGGCCTACAGGCTATATCAGTAATCATGAGGGATTTGTGGGTTTCAGCAAAACAATTGCGTTAAAGTGTTAATTCAGGAGGGCGCCATTGAAAGTGTCTGAGTTCCATTGTCCATTTAAAACGTTTAATTAGTCTTCCAAAATGCAATAAATTACATGCACACATTTACACATTATACACGTTCTTCTATGACTGTCATCAAAACATTGCATATTCCTCTGAATCTTTTAAACACGAGTCCCATACAATGAAAATATTTGTTGAACTGGATTTCAGTATAACGTCCCCGATCCGAGAACCAAAGAGTGCTGTATCGAGTTGGGGGCCTGGAGGTGAGAATTCATGGCACCAGCCGCGGAGTACCAAGAGGCGGAGTTTTCCAAAAAGGTGGAGGCCGCCGAGTTGTTGTTCTGTGCCTGGTGGCTGTGAGGCCTGGACGGGCCCTGCGTATCCCAGACGGCGGGGGAATGCGGAGAGTTGCAAGCCATGGGATCGCTGGAGCTCGGGCTGTGTTCCGGTGGGAGTTCGCCGTTCTTCATGATTTTCTTCAGCTTCGACCTTTTGTTCTGGAACCAGATTTTGACCTGGAGATGTATGAGAATTATGTTAAAACGAGTTCATAAATAAAAGCATATAAAAAAATAAAAAAATTCCATTGCACAAAAGTCTTCATATGAATTAAGCATTCTATAAATTTTCTAAAATGGGGCGAGGTGTTTTCGTTCATTACGCACACATTAAGCATGAAATGTATATTGTAAACGTAATGCCATTTTGAACTGACAATTCCAGTGAAGGATAGCAACATAGACCAAGTGATCATTTTGATTTAAAAAACAAAACAGAACGCAACTTTGAACAGACAATGAGGTTGTAGGCTATTTACCTGCGTTTGCGTGAGTCCCAAAGAAGCCGCGAGCTCTGCTCTCTCCGGCAGCGCGAGGTACTGTGTGTTCTGAAATCTCCGCTGTAGGGCGGCGAGCTGAAAACTGGAGTAGATTGTTCTTGGTTTTCTGACTTTCTTGGGCTTTCCGTTTACCATCCTCACTTCAGGTTCTGCTACCTCTTTTTCTGAAAGAAAAAAATAAATTACTTTATATGTGGTGTATAAACTAACAAAGTATAAAGTATTAGTTCTTGGTTATACCATCTATTTCAGAGAGATCAAATCAAGAGGACATCCCGTGGACACATGTCTCTTAGGGAAGGCTCTCTGTCGATTTATAGACAGTTAGATTGAAGCAAATGCGTCTTGCAAAGAGTCTAACCGGTAAAGGAAAAGTCCGTACTTTTTACATAATTATTTTTCAGAAAAATGTGTCCCCCTTTACCAAATTTGATTTCAAGAATTTAACATGGTGGAAAATATCTCAGCTTGAAATAGGCTATTCGCATGTAAAAACAGTGTGAGAGCTCGAACACAACACAAACTTCATTAAATAATAACAATAATAATAACAACAACACTTATAATAATAATAATTATGTAGGCTAATTACCTTGAGGACTTAATGGTTGTGGTTGTACTCTGCTATAAGTTCCAGCATATTGGTGGTAAGCAGAGGCTGTGTATGCGCTGTAGTCTGGGTATGTTTTTGCAGGGTAATTTCCCGCAGATCCGTTTACGCCGTGGTACTGGTACTGGTAGGCATTGAGAGGTTTCCCATACGAGGTGGAGTTAGGCGAACAATAGCCATGGTGCACTGCTCCAGCGGGGCTGTAGTAGCCAGAATCCGTGGCCGTAGACTCGGGTAGCGTAGGGGATTCCTGAGACGGGTGATGCATGGTGGTGGAAAGCTGAAAAGGGTTCTGGAAGTCGGCAGGTTTGATACTCGGAATCCTTCGGTCGAATACTCCAGTCATAGTTCGAAGCAGCAACGTTAAAGGGGAGTCTGATTCCACTGAGATGTCTGAAGACTGACTGAAGACTACACTTGCATTGTGTGATGTGTGCTTACGCCGACGGGCTCTCTCGAACTGCTGCCAGCCCCGCAGCAAAGACTTGGTTAAATCCTAAATTGCGCTCTTACGCACTGCAGGGAGGATCTGGTTCCATTGGCCAAGGCGCGCAGGCAGCATACACCCGAACTCGCTCGACCAGTTTGCCATAGGGGATATATGACTCAGGCTATACTTTGTTGTGTTTTTACTATCAATCAAAATGGGCAATTAAACTGGGTGTCATGTCATCGGTGGACAATTTAGGGGGGTAAATTACAGTTTACAAAACGTCCGAATGGATATATTAGTCTATCATGAGCTTCAGTATTAAAACATTACGACTGTTGTATTATCTGCCTGTGGTACTATCAGTTCAGTTTCCGATAAGAAACGAAACAAAAGAAAGAAATGACTACAGTATTTATCTTAATTTTAAAATGTCTCATGATTGGACTTAATGCACAGCCAGAAATGAAACTGTTTCGATTGCCACAAAATAAAATGCAGGTGATGCAACGAAAATATCACACTACATTTCTGTTTTACTAGCATATTCATAAATGAATAGTCAGTCACTCACATGTTCCATAAAAAAAAATGTTTTTTTGTTTTTACCCCATACTGTGAGTCTACAGGCCAATATGCCCAATGTATAAATTATCTCTGTTCGGATGAGGCCTTTGATCATTCATTTGTAGGCCTATGTTAATTTTTTTTTAAATCACAGCGAAGTCTACATCATAATGATGAACATTTCTGCATCAAATGAATTATTAAACATGTCTCTTACCACGGTGAAACACTATGGAAACTACTTTATTAAACTCGATGATTTGTTCCTTAACAACAGGCACGTTAAACCACACCAAAACGCATTGAAACAATACAACATGCATTTATTTAACGAAACGACTATGCTCTGTAGGGTTTGTGGATGGTGCACGCACCTGAACAACGCGCGTATTGTGGTAAAATGGCGCCGCTCGGTGGTGAATGAGGGAATGTACGATCCCTTGATGCGAGACGTGGAATCAGCATACAAGACATTCATTCCTGTTATCTGGTTGGGGGGGTATCATTCGTAGCCTGATACTCAAAGTGTAGGTAGGCTATTGTTGCATACCGTAAGTAATCATTCAATCAAAAATAATTAAGGTTTATTTAATTGTTATAGGCCTATATTACTATGAGGTATAGTCTAATGATTGAATTATTTTGTGCATATGACCTAAGAAGTGAATGGGATGAGTCCTCTGAATAGACTAGAATAACTTTTGTGAGAAACAGAAATGCGTCTATCTCAACCCCACCAAATACACACACACACACTTGGAGAGGCACAGGGTTAGCCACCAGGGAGCAGCGCCCATGGACTTGCTCAAGGGCACAATGGCAGGAGATGGTACCCAGGATCGGACGCAGCAGCCCTCAGCAGACTGCCAGTTCAGTTCCGACTTTTTCCACAACTTTCCGTCTACTGTTCTGCCTCTCTAACCTCTGGTCACCTATTTTCTGTGTCAGGTAAGCCTACAAGTGGAATTCAAGTGGAAGTACATTTTTAATAAGGAGTTGGCTGGGTCCATAAACTCAGTTTAGCATGTTAGGTGAACCAGTATCTGGGAAGAGGAGGAGACGATGCATATAACAAGTCTCCTCTCTAGGTCAGTTTGCTATTCATTTTCCCATTAGACAGCTCTGCAAGCTGCACCTCCAATAAAACCAGTCATTCCTACACCCACAAATCGGCTTATCCAGCAGCAGTAAACATCCCGAAAGATCATTGATTTAATCACTTACAAAAGTGTATGAATGTCATATCAACCTGTTGTTTCAAACGCGCTACACGGAAGATCATATTTTATGTAAGAAGATTAAGTAGACCATATAGGGTTCGTTTCTACAGTGATCTCTCCGAAGAAGTGGATTTGGCACATGCAAAACAATACACATTATTTCCAAACAATACATTTTATCGGTTGTTTCTACATTTTTATTTAGACCATTTTTGGAAGTAAATACTGGGCTTAACTGGAGAAAAATGAAGATAGTTGCTCAGCGAAACTCCATATTTGGTTAGTAACTAACATATTCTGACATAAAGTCTTGCAGTACAACCTGCTTCCCCTACTGTACCTGCTGTACCTACCTACTGTACCTGCTGTACCTACCTACTGTACCTACTGTACCTACTGTATCTACCTACTGTATCCACTGTATCTACTACTGTATCTAAAGACTGCACCTACTGTGTCTACTGTATCTACTGTATCTACCTACTGTATCTACTGTAACTACAGTATCTGCCTACTTCCCCTACCTTACCTACTGTATCTACCTACTGTAGCTACTGTTCCAACTGTACCTGCTGTATCTACCTACTGTATCTACTGTATCTATCTACTGTACCTACTGTACCTACGTTAACTATCTACTGTACCTACTGTATTCACCTACTGTACCTACCTACCGTACCTACTGTATCTACTGTACCTACTGTCTCTACCTACTGTACCTACTGTATCTACCTACTGTATCCACTGAATCTACTGTACCTACTGTATCTAAAGACTGCACCTACTGTATCTACTGTACCTACTGTATCTATCTACTGTATCTACTGTAACTACAGTATCTGCCTACTTCCCCTACCTTACCTACTGTATCTACCTACTGTATCTACTGTAACTACAGTATCTGCCTACTTCCCCTACCTTACCTACTGTATCTACCTACTGTAGCTACTGTTCCAACTGTACCTGCTGTATCTACCTACTGTACCTACTGTATCTACCTACTGTACCTACGTTATCTACCTACTGTACCTACTATACCTACTGTATCTACTGTACCTACTGTATTCATCTACTGTACCTACCTACTGTACCCACTGTACCTACTTACTTTGCCTACCTACTCTACCTACTGTATCTACCGACTGTATCTACTGTATTTACCTACTGTATCTACTGTATCTACTGTACCTACCTACTACCCCTACTGTACCAACCTACTTTATCTACTGTACCTACTGTATCCACCTATCTACTGTACCTACTGTATCTACCTACTTTATCTACTGTACCTACTGTATCTACCTACTTTATCTACTGTACCTACTGTATCTACCTACTTTATCTACTGTATCTACTGTATCTACCTACTTTATCTACTGTACCTACTTTATCTACTGTAGCTACTGTATCTACCTACTGTATCTACTGTACCTACTGTATCTACCTACTTTATCTACTGTACCTACTTTATCTACTGTACCTACTGTATCTACCTACCTACTGTACCTACTGTATCTACCTACTTTATCTACTGTACCTACTGTATCAACCTACTGTATCTACTGTACCTACTGTATCTACCTACTTTATCTACTGTACCTACTGTATCTACCTACTGTATCTACTGTACCTACTGTATCTACCTACTGTATCTACTGTACCTACTGTATCTACCTACTGTATCTACTCTACCTACTGTATCTACCTACTGTATCTACTCTACCTACTGTATCTACTCTACCTACTGTATCTACCTACTGTATCTACCTACTGTATCTACTCTACCTACTGTATCTACCTCCCTTACAGTACCTACCTACTACCCCTAATGTATCTACCTACTTTATCTGCTGTACCTACTGTATATAGCTACTGTATCTACTGTACCTACTGTACCTAATGTACCTGCTGTTCCTACTGTACCTACTGTATCTACCTACCGTACCTACTGTATCTACCTACTGTATCTACTGTAACTGCAGTATCTGCCTACTCCCCCTACCTTACCTACTGTATCTACCTAATGTACCTACTGTACCTAATGTACCTGCTGTTCCTACCTTACCTACTGTATCTACCTACTGTCCCCACTGTACCTACTTACTTTGCCTACCTACTGTTCCTACCTACTGTACCTACTGTATCTACCGACTATACCTAATGTATCTACCTACTGTATCTACTGTACTTACTGTATTTACCTACTGTACCTACTGTATTTACCTACTGTACCTACTGTATCTACCTACTACCCTTACTGTACCTACCTACTACCCCTACTGTATCTACCTACTTTATCTACTGTACCTACTGTATCTACCTACTGTATCTACTCTACCTACTGTATCTACCTCCCTTACAGTACCTACCTACTACCCCTAATGTATCTACCTACTTTATCTGCTGTATCTACCTACTGTCCCCACTGTACCTACTTACTTTGCCTACCTACTGTTCCTACCTACTGTACCTACTGTATCTACCGACTATACCTAATGTATCTACCTACTGTATCTACTGTACTTACTGTATTTACCTACTGTACCTACTGTATTTACCTACTGTACCTACTGTATCTACCTACTACCCTTACTGTACCTACCTACTACCCCTACTGTATCTACCTACTTTATCTACTGTACCTACTGTATCTACCTACTTTATCTACTGTACCTACTGTATCTACCTACTTTATCTACTGTACCTACTTTATCCACTGTAGCTACTGTATCTACCTACTGTACCTACTGTATCTAATACCCCTACTTTATCTACTGTACCTACTGTATCTAATACCCCTACTTTATCTACTGTACCTACTGTATCTACCTACTGTATCTACCTACTTTATCTACTGTACCTACTTTATCTACTGTAGCTACTGTATCTACCTACTGTATCTACTGTATCTACCTACCTACTGTACCTACTGTATCTACCTACGTTATCTACTGTACCTACTGTATCTAATACCCCTACTTTATCTACTGTACCTACTGTATCTACCTACTTTATCTACTGTACCTACTTTATCTACCTACCTACTGTATCTACCTACTGTATCTACTGTATCTACCTACTGTACCTGCTGTATCTACCTACTGTACCTGCTGTAGCTACTGTATCTACTTTCCTTACTGTACCTACCTACTACCCCTAATGTATCTACCTACTTTATCTACTGTACCTACTGTATCTACCAACTTTATTTACTGCAGCTACTGTACCAGCTGTTCCTACTAGTATCTACCTACTTTATCTACTGTACCTACTGTATCTACCTACTTTATTTACTGTACCTACTATACCTACCGACTGTACCTACTGTATCTACTGTACCAGCTGTTCCTACTGTACCTACTGTATCTAATTCCCCTACGGTACCTAGTGTATCTACCTACTGTATCTACTGTTCCTAGAGTATCTACCTACTGTATCTACTGTATCAACCTACTGTATCTACTGTACCTACCTACACTCCAAACGAGAGGCCCGGAGCGGATACAAACAACGAATAGTTCCGCCATACTGGAGCCTGATCTTCCTGCACCTTCGTCGCTGGGAGTGCCTCTGTCTGCGGCCGCAGTGCCTACCACTACGATTTCGAAGTCGACGTCCGCAACCTTCCGTCCCTGCTCTGGATCGTTCTCCATCGGATTTCCTCGTCCTTCTTGCCAGCCGTTATTTTGGGCAGCTCCATGGTAAGAAATGTGACCGTTCGTGGGGCAAAAACAATGACCTATCCCGGAGCTCGAGTAAATTACATTATTAAGCTGCTCCCGAATGTATACTACGCCAGGACATGGAAATCGATTATATCGTAGTCCATTTGGGTTTTAACGACATTATGAAGGGCAGCTCTGAACAGTTGGAACTGGATTTCAAAGAGCTGATAGACACTAACAAAAAACCCATCATATCTGGCACCGTGCCCTCTCTGAATCATGGCATCATATCTGGCACCGTGCCCTCTCTGAATCATGGCATCATATCTGGCACCGTGCCCTCTCTGAATCATGGCATCATATCTGGCACCGTGCCCTCTCTGAATCATGGCATCATATCTGGCACCGACCCCTCTCTGAATCATGGCATCATATCTGGCACCGTGCCCTCTCTGAATCATGGCATCATATCTGGCACCGTGCCCTCTCTGAATCATGGCATCATATCTGGCACCGTGCCCTCTCTGAATCATGGCATCATATCTGGCACCGTGCCCTCTCTGAATCATGGCATCATATCTGGCACCGTGCCCTCTCTGAATCATGGCATCATATCTGGCACCGTGCCCTCTCTGAATCATGGCATCATATCTGGCACCGTGCCCTCTCTGAATCATGGCATCATATCTGGCACCGTGCCCTCTCTGAATCATGGCATCATATCTGGCACCGTGCCCTCTCTGAATCATGGCATCATATCTGGCACCGTGCCCTCTCTGAATCATGGCATCATATCTGGCACCGTGCCCTCTCTGAATCATGGCATCATATCTGGCACCGTGCCCTCTCTGAATCATGGCATCATATCTGGCACCGTGCCCTCTCTGAATCATGGCATCATATCTGGCACCGTGCCCTCTCTGAATCATGGCATCATATCTGGCACCGTGCCCTCTCTGAATCATGGCATCATATCTGGCACCGTGCCCTCTCTGAATCGTGGCATTGAACGCTTTAGCAGGATTCTTGCTCGTCACAACTGGCTACATGATTATTGCAGCTGCAGGGTGTAACTTTTGTTGACAATTTCGATACCTTTTGGAAACAAAACACGTTTTATATGGAGGATGGGATCCACCCAAATCATTTGGGTTCGTGGATCCTTTCACGGCATTATAAGGCTGCGTTGAGACAATGATTTAGCAATGACCCAAGCCCAGCTCGGCTAATCCCTACCATTGTGACACAGAGTTGTCAAAACGCTTCAGCAAATGTACATTACACCAGGGGCGTCCGTAGACACAATATAAGTAACCTAATTTATGTCCCTCTAACTGCCCTGAATGCCTCTGCTGATCCTTCAGCTATTGTATGCAGTGATCATGTGCCTAAGAACCAGATTTATACTGTTAGCACTGAGCCGGTGTGCCCGAGGAGGAAGTTCACGGTGTGCAGCTCACCCTACACTAACATAAAGAACATGAGCACATCTACTGCTGCTAAGCTTCCCAGTAAAGGAATAAAAACAAGTAAGCATCCCAGAAGGAAAGAGCTCAAAATAGCCCACGTTAACATATGTAGCTTAAGAAACAAGGTTCATGAAATCAATAATTTGCTAGTAACAGATTACATTCATATTCTGACTCTCTGAAACTCACTTAGATAATACCTTTGATGATACAGTGGTAGCAATACAAGGTTATAACATTTACACAAAATATAGAATATAGAAATGCCAATGGTGGAGGTGTTGCTGTTTATATTCAGAACCACATTCCTGAGAAGATTAGAGAGGATCTCATGTTAAATACTGTTGAAGTAATATGGCTACAGGTTCATCTGCCTCACCTAAAGCCAATTCTGGTGGGAAGCTGCTATAGACCACCAAGTGCTAGTGTAACCGGTGTGAAATGGCTAGCTAGTTAGCGGTGCGCACTAGTAGCATTTCAATCGGTGACGTCACTCACTCTGAGACCTTGAAGTAGTTGTTTCCCTTGCTCTGCAAGGGCCGCTGCTTTTGTGGAGCGATGGGTAACAGTGCTTCGAGGGTGACTGTTGTCGATGTGTGCAAAGGGTCCCTGGTTCAAGCCCAGGTAGGGGCGAGGAGAGGGACGGAAGCAACACTGTTACACTAACAGTCAGTATCTGGATAACATGCGTGAAATGCTTGATAATGTTTGTGATATCAATAGAGAGGTATACTTTCTGGGTGATTTAAATATTGACTGGCTTTCATCAGGCTGCCCACTCAAGAGAAAGCTTCAAACTGTAACCAGTGCCTGCAACCTGGTTCAGGTTATCAGTCAACCTACCAGGGTAGTTACAAACAGTACAGGAATTAAATCATCAACATGGATTGATCATATCTTTACTAATGCTGCAGAGATTTGTTTGACAGCAGTATCCAAATCCATTGGATGTAGTGATCACAATATAGTAGCCCTATCTAGGAAAACCAAAGTTCCAAAGGCTGGGCCTAATATTGTGTATAAGAGGTCATACATAAGTTTTGTAGTGATTCCTATGATGTTGATGTAAAGAATATATGTTGGTCCGTGGTGTGTAATGAGGAGCAAACAGACACTGCACTAGACACATTTATGAAATTGCTTATTCCAGTTACTAATTAAGAAAATGACTGTAAAAACTGTTAAATCCCCGTGGATTGATGAGGAATTGAACAATTGTATGGTTGAGAGGGATGAGGTAAAAGGAATGGCAAATAAGTCTGGCTGCATAACCGATTGGCAAACGTATTGCAAATTGAGAAATCATGTGACTAAACTGAATAAAAATAAGAAGAAACTACACTATGAAACAAAGATAAATGACATGAATGATAGTAAAAAGCTTTGGAGCACCTTAAATGAAATTTTGGGAAAAAAGGCAAACTCAGCTCCATCATTCATTGAATCAGATGGCTCATTCATCAAAAAAACAACTGATATTGCCAACTACTTTAACCCTTGTGCTTTGCTGGAAAAAAATGACATCCATTATGTTACGGGTCAAATTGACCCGCACAGTTTAAACACACTCAAGACAGTCAAAGAATTAAGTAAAAACAGAAACAACTTTATTTTGTCTTATCAGACATTTCAGAAAGAAGAAATACAATACTTTTTATTTTTTTAAACAATATTTAAGAACTATTTGTTAAACATATTTCCTTTCTCACAAACAAGATTTTTCAGTTTCCCCAAGTAGGTTTTTTCCCCCCTATTGGTCCATATTATCCCTTCAGTCTTTCTCTCTACATGTTGAACACAATGTGTGTGTGTGCTTTCTGCAGATGTATTTATTGCATTCTACACAAGTGGTGCTTGTTTTACTGTCTTGTCGAGGGGGCAGAGCTGGCATCTTTTCCGTTTCTTGCCACTGCCTGTATCCACTGGATCCATTTCTGGTTGATTGGAGGCATGTGTTGATGGTCCAGCTTGAATTTTCTGGACGGCAGATGCAGCTGCTGTCGACCGAGGAGGCCGGACTCTCCTCTGGATCTTGGGAGTGATGAGAGCTTTGCCGAGCTCCTCTAGGAAAAGCCGGCGTCGGTACAATTTGCCACCATTCCATTGCTGGTTGATTTCAGCCCACAGGACATAGGCATTGTAAGCAGACACATCCACAATGTTGTAGAAAATCACCAAAGGCCAGCGGGCAGTCATGCGCTGACAACTATATGTTGCTGTGACTTTATCCAAATTGTCAACTCCTCCTTTGGTGGAATTGTAGTCCAGTATTATTTGTGGCTTGATGTCCTCTCTTGCACTCAGCGATGCATCTTTGTGCATTGTGCTCATTACAAGAACATTCTTGTTCTTCTTTGGGCAGTATGAAACAACAGTTGCATTTTCAGAGAAAGCAAATTTAGAGGAATGCACAGTTCTGCCCTGCATTTTCAGAAGCTCACTGGGAAGTTCAGGTTTGTTTTTTCTGATTGTTCCAACCATGGTCAGCTTTCTCTTCTGTAGTTCAACACCAAGGCGGTAGGATGTGAAGAAGTTGTCACACGTGATGTTATGACCTTGCAGCCCTTCACTCATGTCCAGCACCACCCGCATCCCCTGGTTTTTCTCAGGCACTCCGCCGGGTGGCTTCCCAGTGTAAACTTGCATATTCCATGCATAGCTTGATGTGGCATCACATGCTGCCCATATTTTGATGCCATATTTTGCAGGCTTGTTTGGCATATACTGTCTGAAGGGACAACGTCCTCTGAATGGAACAAGGCGTTCATCAACTGTAACATGAGGACTGGGATTGTACAGTAACGGTAGAATTTCCACCCATTTATCCCATACATCTCTGATTGCAGCTAGTTTGTCTCTTTCACGTCGACCGGTCTGGTATCACGGTTATCAAAGCGAATCACCCGAGAAATTATGTGGAATTCTTGTAGAGACATTGTTGCCCGAAATATTGGCCTTCCATTCTCTTCATTCCACAGGCTGGCCGTTGCTTCTCCGTTTGACCGGTAGACTCCAGCTAATATGAGCAATCCAATGTATGCATGCAAGTCAATCCGATCCAGTGGCTTCCAGTTCTCTTGAAACACACGGCTCCCCTCCAAGTTGGTCATGTCCAGAACAATCTTCTCTATTGCTTGGGGTAAAAAGAGCTCAAAAGCTGATTGTATGTCATGGACTCGAGTGACAGCAAATCGTGTAGGTCCTGGAACCATTTTTATTACATTGGAAGCTGAGAGTCTACCTTGACCTCGTTGTGGTGACGGTGACCATTCAATATGACCATCTTTAGACTTCCATGTCTTCTCTTCTCTTGATGATGCTTGTTGCATGCTCTGTCTCTCATCTGATGTAGGGGATGGTACGGCAGACTCCTCCTCTGAATCCTCTTCAATGAAGACAAAATCTGGATCATCAACAGCATTGTCCTCTATCTCTGAAATATCCTCTGTCTCTGAAACCTCTTCTTCTTTTTCACTGTCACAGTCCAGAATTTGTGATAAGACTTCATTGATTGAAAATCTTTTGGAGCTCATTTTGAGTGTCTGTGTCAGGGACCTGCTGCTCTCACACTGAGGAGAAGCTTGGGAAAGCCCTTTTTAACCCAAACACAATTCTAAAAGTGCAACCAGGACCAGTCAAAACAAAATACATCAAAGACACTTTTTTGTTTTGCACCTGTGCAAATATATATACACATGAAAGCCTCCGGGTCAAAATGACCCACAACATCATGTTTGTATACAAAATGTACACAGACATTCCACAACACATCAGTGTGTCCACATTTTGCAGTTAGGTTCATGACCCTAAATGAGGAAAAGTCATGTAATTTCATGGCGAAAAAGAGTGGTTAACTAGTATTTTAGACAACGCAAAAGTGGAAACGGGTCAAATTGACCCACAACATAACAGGAGGGTTAATGATTTTTTAATTAACAAGATTAGCTAACTTTGGCATGACATGCCAGCAACAATTGCTGACACTACACATCCAAGTATATCTGACCAAATTATGAATGACAAACGGTGTACTTTTTTATTCTTTAAAGTGAGTGAGGAAGAGGTGAAAAAATTATTGTTGTCTATCAACAATGACAAACCACCGTGGTCTGACAACTTGGATGGAAAATTACTGAGGATAATAGCGGACAATATTGCCACTCCTATTTGCCATATTTTCAATTTAAGCCTACTAGAATGTGTGTGCCCCCAGGCTTGGAGGGATGCTACCTAAGTCATTCCTGTGACACTCTGGCTCCATGGACGTTGATTGTTGAGCCAGGGTTGTTCATTTTCATTATTTGGGGTGTATTTCTATGTTGGTAGTTTCTGTTGTGTGTATTTCTAGGTTTGCCTTTCTGTTGGGTTCATGTCTAGGTTTGGTCTATGACTCCCAATCGGAGGTAACGAGTGTCAGCTGTCGGCTCGTTATCTCTGATTGGGAGCCATATTTATCTGTATGTTTTCTTGTGGGAGTTGTGGGTTTTTGTTCCGTTTTCGGTCTGTGTACCGTGGACTTCATTGAGTCGTCTTTTGTTTTGGATTTTGGTTACTTTGCTAAATAAAGTCATGTTTCTTGGACACGTTGCGCCTTGGTCCACCTCTATGCTTGACGATCGTGACAGAAAAACCCACCACAAAAAGACCAAGCAGCGTGTCAAGCGGCAACAGGACCTACCTACACAGGATTTATGGACTCCCATAAAGGATTCATGGACATGGGAGGAGATTCTGGATGGTGAGGGGCCTTGGGATCAACCGGGAGAATATCGCCGTCCTCGTGAAGAGCGGGAGGCAGCTAAAGCCGAGAGGCGGCGATATGAGGAGGCAGCACGGAGGCAAGGCTGGAAGCCCGAGAGTACTACCCAAAAATTTCTTGGGGGGGGGCTAGAAGGGAGTGTGGCGAAGTCAGGTAGGAGACCTGCGCCTACTCCCTGGACTGACCGTGGAGAGCGAGAGTACGGGCAGACACCGTGTTACGCAGTAGAGCGCATGGTGTCTCCTGTACGCAGGCATAGCCCGGTTCGGTACATTCCGGCTCCACGTATCGGCCGGGCTAGACTGAGCATTGAGCCAGATGTCATGAGGCCGGCCCCACGCATCCGGTCACCAGTGGCGTCTCCTCGGGCCGGCTTACATGGCACCAGCCTTACGCATGGTGTCCCCGGTTCGCCTACATAGCCCGGTGCGGGTTATTCCACCTCCCTGTAATGGTCAGGCGACGGGGAGCATACAACCAGGTAAGGTTGGTCAGGCTCAGTGCTCAAGGGAGCCAGTACGCCTGCACGGTCCGGTATTTCCGGCACCACCTCCTGTCTCCAGTCCAGTACCACCAGTGCCTACACCACGCACTAAGCCTCCTGTGTGTTCCCCGAGTCCTGTGCGTCCTGTTCCTGCTTCCCGCACTAGCCCTGAGATGCGTGTCCTCAGCCCGGTACCTCCAGTTCCGGCACCACGCATCAGGCCTACGGTGCGTCCCCAGGGTCCAGCATGCCCTGTTGCTTCTCTCCGCACTAGCCCTGAGATGCGTGTCCTCAGCCCGGTACCTCCAGTTCCGGCACCACGCATCAGGCCTACGGTGCGTCCCCAGGGTCCAGCATGCCCTGTTGCTTCTCTCCGCACTAGCCCTGAGATGCGTGTCCTCAGCCCGGTACCTCCAGTTCCGGCACCACGCATCAGGCCTACGGTGCGTCCCCAGGGTCCAGCATGCCCTGTTGCTTCTCCCCGCACTAGCCCTGAGATGCGTGTCCTCAGCCCGGTACCTCCTGTTCCGGCACCACGCACCAGGCCTACGATGCGCCTCAGACAGCCAGAGTCTGCCGTCTGCCCAACGGGGCCTGAACTGTCCGTCTGCCCAACGCCGTCTGAACTGCCCGTCTGTACTGAGCCGGCAAAGCCGCCCGTCTGCCATGAGCCTTCAGAGCCGTCCGCCAGACCGGAGCCGCTAGAGCTCTCCGCCAGACAGGAGCAGCCAGAGCCTTCCGCCAGACAGGATCAGCCAGAGCCGTCCGCCAGACAGGATCAGCCAGAGCCTTCCGCCAGACAGGATCAGCCAGAGCCTTCCGCCAGACAGGATCAGCCAGAGCCTTCCGCCAGACAGGATCAGCCAGAGCCTTCCGCCAGACAGGATCAGCCAGAGCCGTCCGCCAGCCATGAGCAGCCAGATCCGTCAGCCAGCCATGAGCAGCCAGATCCGTCAGCCAGCCATGAGCAGCCAGATCCGTCAGCCAGCCATGAGAAGCCAGATCCGTCAGCCAGCCATGAGCCGTCCAGCCAGGATCCGCCAGAGCCGTCCAGCCCGGATCCGCCAGAGCCGTCCAGCCAGGATCCGCCAGAGCCGTCCAGCCCGGATCCGCCAGCCAGCCAGGATCCGCCAGAGCCAGCCAGCCAGGATCCGCCATTCAGTCCGGAGCTGCCCCTCAGTCCGGTGCTGCCCCTTAGTCAGGTACTGTCCCTTAGCCCGGTGCTGCCCCTTAGTCCGGTGCTGCCCCTTATCCCGGTGCTGCCCCTTTATCCCGGTGCTGCCCCTTAGTCCGGTGCTGCCCCTTAGTCCGGTGTTGCCCCTTAGTCCAGGTGGGGTTAGTTGGAGGGTGGTCATTGGGAGGAGGCTACTGAAGCAGGTTGTGACTGTGGTGGGGTGGGGATCACGACCGGGGCCAGAGCCGCCACCGTGGACAGACGCCCACCCAGACCCTCCCCTAGTCCTTATGTTGGTGCGCCCGGGGTTCGCACCTTTAGGGGGGGGTACTGTGACACTCTGGCTCCATGGACGTTGATTGTTGAGCCAGGGTTGTTCATTTTCATTATTTGGGGTGTATTTCTATGTTGGTAGTTTCTGTTGTGTGTATTTCTAGGTTTGCCTTTCTGTTGGGTTCATGTCTAGGTTTGGTCTATGACTCCCAATCGGAGGTAACGAGTGTCAGCTGTCGGCTCGTTATCTCTGATTGGGAGCCATATTTATCTGTATGTTTTCTTGTGGGAGTTGTGGGTTTTTGTTCCGTTTTCGGTCTGTGTACCGTGGACTTCATTGAGTCGTCTTTTTTTTTGGATTTTGGTTACTTTGCTAAATAAAGTCATGTTTCTTGGACACGTTGCGCCTTGGTCATACTTGGACGACATAGACGACCGTGACAATTCCGCTACCTAAGAATAGTAAAGCCCCCTTTACTGGCTCAAATAGCCGACCAATTAGCCTGTTACCAACCCTTAGTTAACAAACCTCCAAACGAGCTTCAATGCCATACAACACTCCTTCCGTAGCCTCCAACTGCTCTTAAACACTAGTAAAACTAAATGCATGCTCTTCAATCGAACGCTGCTGGCACCCACCCACCCGACTAGAATCACTACTCTCGATGGGTCTGACCTAGAGTATGTGGACAACTACAAATACCTAGGTGTCTGGTTAGACTGTAAACTCTCCTTCCAGACTCACATTAAGCATCTCCAATCCAAAGTGAAATCTAGAATCGGCTTCCTATTTCGCAACAAAGCCTCCTTCACTCATGCTGCCAAACATGCCCTCGTAAAACTGACTATCCTACCGATCCTTGACTTCGGCGATGTCATTTACAAAATAGCCTCCAACACTCTACTCAGCAAATTGGATGTAGTCTATCACAGTGCCATCCGTTTTGTCACCAAAGCCCCATATACTACCCACCACTGTGACCTGTACGCTCTTGTTGGCTGGTCCTCACTGCATATTCGTCGCCAAACCCACTGGCTCCAGGCCATCTATAAATCACTGCTAGGCAAATCTCCGCCTTATCTTAGCTCATTGGTCACCATAGCAACACCCACCCGTAGTATGCGCTCCAGCAGGTATATCTCACTGGCCATCCCCAAAGCCAACACCTCCTTTGGCCGCCATTCCTTCCAGTTCTCTGCTGCCAATGACTGGAACGAACTGCAAAAATCTCTGAAGCTGGAGACTCTTATCTCCCTCACTAACTTTAAGCATCAGTTGTCAGAGCACCTTACCGATCACTGCACCTGTACACAGCCCTTCTGAAATTAGCCCACTCAACTACCTCATCCCCATATTGTTATTTATTTTGCTCATTTGCACCCCAGTATCTCTATTTGCACATCATCTCTTGCACATCTATCATTCCAGTGTTAATACTAATTGTAATTATTTTGCACTATGGCCTATTTATTGCCTTACCTCCATAACTTGCTACATTTGCACACACTATATATATTTTTTCTGTGGTATTTTTGACTTTATGTTTTGTTTTACCCCATATGTAACTCTGTGTTGTTGTTTTTATCGCACTGCTTTGCTTTATCTTGGCCAGGTCGCAGTTGTAAATGAGAACTTGTTCTCAACTGGCTTACCTGACCTCCAGAGTGGTGCAGTGGTCTAAGGCACTGCATCGCAGTGCTAGCTGTGCCTATAGAGATCCTGGTTCGAATCCAGGCTCTGTCGTAGCCGGCCGTGACCGGGAGACCCATGGGGCAGCGCACAATTGGCCCAGCGTAGGGGAGGGAATGGCCGGCAGGGATGTAGCTCAGATGGTAGAGCATGGCGTTTGCAACGCCAGGGTTGTGGGTTTGATTCCCACGGGGGGCCAGTATGAAAAATTATGTATGCACTCGCTAACTGTAAGATGCTCTGGATAAGAGCGTCTGCTAAATGACTAAAATGTGAAATAGGTAAAAAATGGTGTTTGACCAGATACAATGCTATTTTACAGTAAACAAACTTTCAGCATGCTTATAGAGAAGGACATTCAACAAGCACAGCACTTACACAAATGACTGATGATTGGCTGAGAGAAATCAGTGCGGCTTTTGACATAATCGATCATAGTCTGCTGCTGGAAAAACGTATGTGTTATGGCTTTACTCCACCAGCTATATTGTGGATACAGAGTTACCTGTCTAACAGAACACAGAGGGTGTTCTTTAATGGAAGCCTCTCCAACATAATCCAGGTAGAATCAGGAATTCCCCAGGGCAGCTGTCTAGGCCCATTACTTTTTTAAATATTTACTAATGACATGCCACTGGCTTTGAGTAAAGCCAGAGTGTCTATGTATACGGATGACTCAACACTATACATGTCAGCTACTACAGCGACTGAAATGACTGCAACACTTAACAAAGAGTTGCAGTTAGTTTCAGAGTGGGAGGCAAGGATTAAGTTAGTCCTAAATATTTCTACAACTAAAAGTATTGTATTTGGAACAAATCATTCACTAAACTCCAAACCTCAATTAAATCTTGTAATAAATAATGTGGAGATTGAGCAAGTTGAGGTGACTAAACTGCTTGGAGTAACCCTGGATTGTAAACTGTCATGGTCAAAACATATTGATACAACAGTAGCTAAAATGGGGTGAAATCTGTCCATAATAAAGCGCTGCTCTACCTTCTTAACAGCACTATCAACAAGGCAGGTCCTACAGGCTCTAGTTTTATCGCAGCTGGACTACTGTTCAGTCGTGTGGTCAGGTGCCACAAAGAGGGACTTATTGCAATTGGCTCAAAACAGGGCAGCACAGCTGGCCCTTGGATGTACACAGAGAGCAAACATGAATAATATGCATGTTAAGAGATAGATGGGAGGTGTTGAATGGAGCTGAAGGATGGTCCTCTGTAGCTCAATTGGTAGAGCATGGCGCTTGTAACGCCAGGGTTCGATCCCCGGGACCACCCAGACGTAAAAATGTATGCACACATGACTGTAAATCGCTTTGGATAAAAGCGTCTGCTAAATGGCATATTATTATTATTATTATTATTATTATTATTATTATTATAACAACTAACAACAACTAACAACAACAAGATAACTAATGTAAAGCATACTGTGTCTATAATAAGTACAGTTGAAGTCGGAAGTTTACATACATCTTAGCCAAATACATTTAAACTCAGTTTTTCACAATTCCTGACATTCAATCCTAGTAAAAATTCCCTGTCTTAGGTCAGTTATCACCACTTTATTTTATGAATGTGAAATGTCAGAATAATAGTTGAGATAATTATTTATTTCAGCTTTTATTTCTTTCATCACATTCCCAGTGGGTCAGAAGTTTACATACACTCAAATAGTATTTGGTAGCATTGCCTTTAAATTGTTTAACTTGGGTCAAATGTTTTGGGTAGCGTTCTACAAGCTTCCCACAATAAGTTGGGTGAATTTTGGCCCATTCCTCCTGACAGAGCTGGTGTAACTGAGTCAGGTTTGTAGGCCTTGCTCGCACATGCTTTTCCAGTTCTGCCCACACATTTTCTATAGGATTGAGGTCAGGGCTTTGTGATGGCCACTCCAATACCTTGACTTTGTTGTCCTTAAGCCATTTTGCCACAACTTTGGAAGTATGCTTGGGGTCATTGTCCATTTGGAAGACCCATTTGTGACCAAGCTTAAACTTCCTGACTGATGTCTTGAGATGTTGCTTCTATATATCCACATAATTTTCCTTCCTCATGATGCCATCTATTTTGTGAAGTGCACCAGTCCCTCCTGCAGCAAAGCACCCCCACAACATGATGCTGCCACCCCCGTGATTCACGGTTGGGATGGTGTTCTTCGGCTTGCAAGCGACCCCCTTTTTCCTCCAAACATATGGCCAAACAGTTCTACTTTTGTTTCATCAGACCAGACATTTCTCCAAAAAGTACGATCTTTGTCCCCATGTGCAGTTGCAAACCGTAAGTCTTTTTTATGGCGATTCTGGAGCAGTGGCTTCTTCCTTGCTGAGCGGCCTTTCAGGTTATGTCAATATAGGACTTGTTTTACTGTGGATATAGATACTTTTGTACCTGTTTCCTCCAGCATCTTCACAATGTCCTTTGCTGTTGTTCTGGGATTGATTTGCACTTTTCACATCAAAGTACGTTAATCTCTAGGAGACAGAACGCGTCTCCTTCCTGAGCAGTATGACAGCTGCGTGGTCCCATGGTGTTTATACTTGCGTACTATTGTTTGTACAGATGAACGTGGTACCTTCAGGCGTTTGGAAATTGCTCCCAAGGATGAACTGAACTTTTGGAGGTCTACTATTTTTTTCTGACGTCTTGGCTGATTTCTTTTGATTTTCCCATGATGTCAAGCAATGAGGCACTGAGTTTGAAGGTAGGCCTTGAAATACATCCACAGGTACACCTCCAATTGACTCAAATGATGTCAATTAGCCTATCAGAATCTTCTAAAGCCATTACATCATTTTCTGGAATTTTCCAAGCTGTTTAAAGGCACAGTGAACCTAGTGTATATAAACTTCTGACCTACTGGAATTGTGATACAGTGAATTATAAGTGAAATAATCTGTCTGTAAACAATTGTTGGAAAAATGACTTGTGTCATGCACAAAATAGATGTTCTAACCGACTTGCCAAAACTATAGTTTGTTAACAAGACATTTGTGGAGTGGTTGAAAAACAAGTTTTAATTACTCCAACCTAAGTGTATATAAACTTCCGACTTCAACTGTATATAGGTTATAGGTTGAGAGCTTTTGTGAAAGAGCACAGATAGAAAGATAGGGCATATAGAAGCAAACTGGATGGACATCATGAAAATGATCGGAGAGGTTGAGGATGTTCAGGAGTAAAAAACAAACAAAATATAATTATTGTAAAATTGACTGTGTCCATAAAATGTATATAGTATGTATAAGCTGGAAGTAGAGGCCTAAGCATTGTTGTTCACTAGTTTACTCCAATTAGGGAAGGGGTGGTGGGGTTGGAAAGTAAAAAAGGGAAATATATTTTTTTTAAGGATACAGTGAGGGAAAAAAGTATTTGATCCCCTGCTGATTTTGTACGTTTGCCCACTGACAAAGACATGATCAATCTATAATTTTAATGGTAGGTTTATTTGAACAGTGAGAGACAGAATAACAACAACAAAATCCAGAAAAACGCATGTCAAAAATGTTTTAAATTGATTTGCATTTTAATGAGGGAAATAAGTATTTGACCCCCTCTCAATCAGAAAGATTTCTGGCTCCCAGGTGTCTTTTATACAGGTAACGAGCTGAGATTAGGAGCACACTCTTAAAGGGAGTGCTCCTAATCTCAGTTTATTACCTGTATAAAGACACCTGTCCACAGAAGCAATCAATCAATCAGATTCCAAACTCTCCACCATGGCCAAGACCAAAGAGCTCTCCAAGGATGTCAGGGACAAGATTGTAGACCTACACAAGGCTGGAATGGGCTACAAGACCATCGCCAAGCAGCTTGGTGAGAAGGTGACAACAGTTGGTACGATTATTCGCAAATGGAAGAAACACAAAAGACTGTCAATCTCCTTCGGCCTGGGGCTCTATGCAAGATCTCACCTCGTGGAGTTGCAATGATCATGAGAACGGTGAGGAATCAGCCCAGAACTACATGGGAGGATCTTGTCAATGATCTCAAGGCAGCTGGGACCATAGTCACCAAGAAAACAATTGGTAACACACTACGCCGTGAAGGACTGAAATCCTGCAACGCCCGCAAGGTCCCCCTGCTCAAGAAAGCACATATACAGGCCCGTCTGAAGTTTGCCAATGAACATCTGAATGATTCAGAGGAGAACTGGGTGAAAGTGTTGTGGTCAGATGAGACCAAAATGGAGCTCTTTGGCATCAACTCAACTTGCCGTGTTTGGAGGAGGAGGAATGCTGCCTATGACCCCAAGAACACCATCCCCACCGTCAAACATGGAGGTGGAAACATTATGCTTTGGGGGTGTTTTTCTGCTAAGGGGACAGGACAACTTCACCGCATCAAAGGGTCGATGGACGGGGCCATGTACCGTCAAATCTTGGGTGAGAACCTCCTTCCCTCAGCCAGGGCATTGAAACTGGGTCGTGGATGGGTATTCCAGCATGACAATGACCCAAAACACACGGCCAAGGCAACAAAGGAGTGGCTCAAGAAGAAGCACATTAAGGTCCTGGAGTGGCCTAGCCAGTCTCCAGACCTTAATCCCATAGAAAATCTGTGGAAGGAGCTGAAGGTTCGAGTTGCCAAACATCAGGCTCGAAACCTTAATGACTTGGAGAAGATCTGCAAAGAGGAGTGGGACAAAATCCCTCCTGAGATGTGTGCAAACCTGGTGGCCAACTACAAGAAACGTCTGACCTCTGTGATTGCCAACAAGGGTTTTGCCACCAAGTACTAAGTCATGTTTTGCAGTGTGGTCAAATACTTATTTCCATCATTAAAATGCAAATCAATTTAAAACATTTTTGACATGCTTTTTGCTGGATTTTTTGTTGTTATTCTGTCTCTCACTGTTCAAATAAACCTACCATTAAAATTATAGACTGATCATTTCTTTGTCAGTGGGCAAACGTACAAAATCAGCAGGGGATCAAATACTTTTTTCCCTCACTGTATGTATATGTATTTATATGTATTGTGACGTCACGAGAGGCTACACAGCTTTCAGCGGGATTGCTCAAGTAGTGCAAGGAGACAAGGTTCAAACAAAACAAGGATTTTATTATAGGTCTTGGGAAATTAACGAAAATATAACAAAATTCTGTTCTCTTGTGGCTCTTTAAGGGTTAACAGTTCAGGGATGTCTCTTCCACATCCAAAATCATAATTCTCACTCGCTCAGATAACTTTTCCCCAGCCTTACTGTAGTCCACGTTGCAGCTAGTGGCCAACCCAGCAAAAAGTCCTTCCAAATGTCTCTCACGTATTTCCACAGGTGCATATATCCAAAGGTGAGTATTTCCCAAAGGTAAGTATCTCCAAATCCTTATATTCCTCATGGAAGTGGACGTGCAGCACTCTTGTCCTCCAGAGAGCCCAGGTTGGAGACTGTGTCTCTTCACCCCCCACACACTCCCCTCAGTGTGTCTCTTCCCCTTCCCAAACCTTCAGCTCATCAGCTCCTCATTTGTTTCAGCTGCGTGGGAAGATTGGCCATAGAGGGTGGAGTTCCCGACCATACCAGCAGATGGAGCCATAGCTGTCTGGGTTTGCAGCCACCTCAGGGGATGTAACGTCCCTCCAGGACACAGCCTCTCGTGACATCACACATCCCCCTCCTCGGGACCGACGTCCTCGTCGGGTAAAGGCAGCGAAGAAGGCATCACGCCGGGAGAGGGCGTCCGCATTGCCGTGGTGCTTGCCAGCCTGCTCTCTCTTCAACTCCTCCACCTCTAGGACCAGGGACTCAGCCTCCTGTTGTCTCTCCTTGAGTTTCTTACTGAACGCATCAGCCTTGGTTTTAGCAGAGTTTAGCTTCTGTTGAGCAGCTTTCAGTTCCTTCTCTCTCTCTGCCTCCGCATTCTTCATCTTGTTCTCCAACACCTTGTACTTCTCCTCTGCCTTCTTCTGGACCTCCTTACTACTGCGCAGGGTCTCCTCACACTCCTCGATGGTCCTGCGCAGCCTCTCCAGCTCCTCCTGTTGCTTATGGAAGGAGCTCTGTTGGAAGTTTAGCCTGGAGGATATCTAACTCTTCTGTCTTCATGTCTAACTGTTGCTTTAACAAACGATACCTCTCAGCGGTCCCCTTCAGACCAGACAGTTCTTTGTCCAGATTCTGTAGCTCCGTCTCTGTGTCGGTCTGGGCACCTGCCATCCCTATCAGAGCCCGGGCGGGAGTGAGTAATTCGGAGGATTGCACCGGAGCCTTCCCAGGATGAGTCTTGCCTCTCCGTTTCCGAGGTACTCGGGTTATCCTCTCCTGAGACTCTCTCCAGAGTGGGTAAAAGGCTGGGCAGTCTCGTCCAATTAGGACAGGGACGGGGAGGGAATCAACCACCCCCCGCCGTCGTGTGTATGGTTCCCCGTGTGCTGGTCATTGTAAGTTCAGTAATGGGGTATTCTCTGGTGTCCCCATGGACACAGGAAACTGGGAGGACTTTCCCCGGGGTCAGACACGTTGGGCCCACCAAATCCTTACGCACCAGGGTGGCCCGGCTACCAGAATCCAGTAAGGCCTCCACATCATGGTGATTCACAGTTACCGGGCAGGTGGGGGGTCGATCTGGGCCGCCATCTACGACTCCCAAGAGCGAGGCAAAATGGTGTGTGGGTGCTGAGCTGGAGGACTCCGCAGTGGGCATAGGTTCATCGGCTGGTTTCCCACACTGCCAGGAGATATGTCCCATCTCCCCACACCGGTAACACTGTCGAGTTTCCCCCCTCCTGGTGTACTCTTCTTGGACCCGCCTGGTTTCTGGCTCCCCCTGGAGCCGGGATAAGTCCTGACGTGGCTGGGTTCGAGACCTTGGGGTCCTTTGGACGGGTTCTTCCCATTTGTGGTGGGGCCGCACTCCTGGGGTCTTTTCGGGAAGCATTCAGCATCTCCGCTGTGGCCTGGTACTTTTCCACAGCTTCCACGGTCAGATCAGCCGTGGTCAAGGCCTGTTGACTGATGAACCGTTTTGCCTCATAAGGCAGGGCGCGTGAGGTAACGATCCACCACAACGGCCTCCACCACCGCCGCTGCTGTATTCCTCTGCGGATCCAGCCATTTCCTTGCGATTCGGACAAGTTCATGCATCTGCGCCCGAGGAGGTTGGTCTGGTTGGAAGGTCCAACTGTGAAAGCGCTGGGCCATACCAAACTTTGTGAGTCCATATCTGCTGAGGATCTCAGACTTCAGGGCATCATAGTCAGTAACCTGGTCAGGGCCCAGGTCCCGGACAGCATTCAGCGATTCCCCGGTTAGAAAGGGGGCTAACAGACCAACCCACTGTTGCTTGGGCCAGGCTTCCCTAGTGGCCGTGGCCTCAAATGCATGCAGGTATGCCTCAATGTCATCGGTAGCTCCCATCTTAGATATGAAGTCACTTGCCTTTATTGGGCGGGTATTTTGGACCACCCTCTGTCTCTGCAACTGCAATTCCTCTGCCTTCAGAAGGTTGGCTTTCTTTTGCTCCTCCAAGAGAGCCACGTTTGCTTGCATCTGGGCTTGCTGGCCAGCAACAAGGGCTTTCAATATGTCCTCCATTTCAGTCGGGCGGGAGCCTACGGCCAACTTGGAAAACTGGGTGATCAAACCTTCGGTATCCTCCTCTGACATGCACTATTAACGCTTGAGCGTGCCTGTATTCTCCACCATCTGTGACGTCACGAGAGGCTACACAGCTTTCAGCGGGATTGCTCAAGTAGTGCAAGGAGACAAGGTTCAAACAAAACAAGGATTTTATTATAGGTCTTGGGAAATTAACGAAAATATAACAAAATTCTGTTCTCTTGTGGCTCTTTAAGGGTTAACAGTTCAGGGATGTCTCTTCCACATCCAAAATCATAATTCTCACTCGCTCAGATAACTTTTCCCCAGCCTTACTGTAGTCCACGTTGCAGCTAGTGGCCAACCCAGCAAAAAGTCCTTCCAAATGTCTCTCACGTATTTCCACAGGTGCATATATCCAAAGGTGAGTATTTCCCAAAGGTAAGTATCTCCAAATCCTTATATTCCTCATGGAAGTGGACGTGCAGCACTCTTGTCCTCCAGAGAGCCCAGGTTGGAGACTGTGTCTCTTCACCCCCCACACACTCCCTCAGTGTGTCTCTTCCCTTCCCAAACCTTCAGCTCATCAGCTCCTCATTTGTTTCAGCTGCGTGGGAAGATTGGCCATAGAGGGGTGGAGTTCCCGACCATACCAGCAGATGGAGCCATAGCTGTCTGGGTTTGCAGCCACCTCAGGGGGATGTAACGTCCCTCCAGGACACAGCCTCTCGTGACATCACAGTATGTATGTGTATTTGTATGTGTATGTATATATACACTACCGTTCAAAAGTTTGGGGTCACTTAGAAATTTCCTTGTTTTTGAAAGAAAAGCAATTTTTTTTGTCCATTAAAATAACATCAAATTGATCAAAAATACAGTGTAGACATTGTTAATGTTGTAAATGGCTATTGTAGCTGGAAACAGCTGATTTTTAATGGAATATCTACATAGGCGTACAGAGGCCCATTATCAGAAACCATCAGTCCTGTGTTCCAATCAAATCAAACCAAATTGTATTTGCCACATGCGCCGAATACAACAGGTGTAGACATTACCGTGAAATGCTTACTTACAGCCCTTAACCAACAATGCATTTATTTTTTAATAAAAAAGTAAAATAAAACAACAACAACAAAAAAGTGTTGAGAAAAAAAAAGCAGAAGTAAAATAAAATAACAGTAGGGAGGCTATATACAGGGGGGTACCGGTACAGAGTCAATGTGCGGGGGCACCGGCTAGTTGAGGTAATATGTAGATGTGGGTAGAGTTAAAGTGAATATGCATTAATAATTAACAGAGTAGCAGCAGCGTAAAAAGATGGGGTGGGGGTGGGGGGGCAGTGCAAATAGTCTGGGAAGCCATGATTAGCTGTTCAGGAGTCTTATGGCTTGGGGGTAGAAGCTGTTGAGAAGCCTTTTGGACCTAGACTTGGCGCTCCGGTACCGCTTGCCGTGCGGTAGCAGAGAGAACAGTCTATGACTAGGGTGGTTGGAGTCTTTGACAATTTTGAGGGCCTTCCTCTGACACCGCCTGGTATAGAGGTCCTGGATGGCACGTTGTGTTTGCTAATCCAAGTTTATCATTTTAAAAGGAAAAAAAAACATATGGGGGATTGGAAGTGATGCAGACAATTACATTGATGGAAGTTACAATCTATCTGGAATATTAAAGCTGATCCCCCCCCCCACAATTTTTTTTTATATAAAATAATAATAATATACATGTCAATCTCTCCTGGCTCAAAGTGGAGGAGAGATTGACTTCATCACTGCTTGTGTTTGTGAGAGGTGTTGACATGTTGAAAGCACCGAGCTGTCTGTTTCAACGACTGGCACACAGCTCAGACACCCATGCATACCCCACAAGACATGCCACCAGAGGTCTCTTCATAGCTCCCAAGTCCAGAACAGACTATTGGAGGCGCACAGTACTACATAGAGCCATGACTACATGGAACTCTATTCCACATCATGTAACTGATGCAAGCAGGAGAATCAGATTTTAAAAAACAGATACAAATACACCTTATGGAACAGCGGGGACTGTGAAGCAACACAAACATAGGCACAGACACATGCATACACACACATGATAACATACGCTCTACACACACACGCACACATGGATTTTGTGTGGTAGATATGTGGTAGTGGAGTAGGGGCCTGAGGGTACACACTTAGTGTGCTGTGAAATCTGTTATGAATGTATTGTAATGTTTTTTTTAAATGTATAACTGCCTTAATTTTGCTGGACCCCAGGGAGAGTAGCTGCTGCCTTGGCAGCAGCTAATGGGGATCCATAATAAATACAAATACAAATACTGTACCTACTACCTCTACTGTATCTACCTACTGTATTTACTGTATCAACCTACTGTATCTACCTACTACCCCTACTGTACCTACCTACTGTATCTACCTACTTTCCCGTACTGTACCTACTGTATCACCCTACTGTATCTACCTACTTCCCCTACTGTATCTACCTACTGTACCTACTGTATTTACTGTATCACCCTACTAGGGCGGCAGGTAGCGTAGTGGGTAAGAGCGTTGTGCCAGTAACCGAAAGGTCGCTGGTTCTAATCCCCGAGCCTCCTAGGTGAAAAATCTGTCGATGTGCCCTTAAGCAAGGCACTTAACCCTAATTGCTCCTGTAAGTCGCTCTGGATAAGAGCGTCTGCTAAAATGACTAAAATGTAAAAAAAATGTACTGTATCTACCTACTTTCCCTACTGTATCAACCTACTGTATCTACCTACTGTATTTACTGTATCAACCTACTATATCTACCTACTTTCCCTACTGTACCTACCTACTGTATCTAGCTAACACCCCTACTGTATCAACCTACTGTATCTACCTACTGTATTTACTGTACCTACCTACTGTATCTAGCTACTTTACCTACTGTATCTACCTACTTCCCCTACTGTATCTACCTACTGTATCTACTGTACCTACCTACTGTAACTACTGTACCTACTGTATCTACCGACTGTACCTACTGTTTTTCCTGTATCCTACCTGCCCTGCCTATCTGCGTGTACAGTACAGCCTACTAGCTACATCAATACAAAATCATCCATCCAATATCAATATTTAATGTTACTTAACTCAATGGCAGCCATTCGGTGACTGTGGATCTTCAAGGTAGTTTGCAGGTCTTTTGTATAATGCACGAGATTGGTTTATCCGTGATTCTCCTCCCCCCCCCAAATACAACATACCCCGGAAATGACAGCTGTTTCTTCTTCCTGTGAATGACATTTGCCAGTGGCCAAATTGAGTAAACATAAATGTACATTTGGTTGGTAACTTTACAGCAAAGTTGTTGTTGCACAGTGTTAACATGGCCTGAATTAAATACATGTAATTCATTTTGGTTGATTCGTCTTCCCCTGGATTTCGCCAAGTTGTAAGATAAAGACGGCCAAGGAAAGAGCGCGTGGGGATAATAGCGGGCTGTGCGTGTGACATCACACAGATTCTTCACTAGCTCCTCTCGGCATAGCTCCCGTTTGTATTTAGGGGGATGGGGCCATGCCGAGGATGATAAAGCGCTCATGGTGTTGTAATTTACTCCTTGGCTAAATCCTTCCACTTCCTAACGGAGCCTTCCACATTGTTTTATGTAGTACCCATTCACGTATGTATTTTGGCGACGTTTGACCTGAGAAAAGTGGAGTAGCCATACGACCACGGTGCAAGCTGAAAAACTACAAAATGTATTCCAGTGGAGCTGCTGGAGGTAAGTTGTGCATTGCTAGTTAGCAAGACGGCTAACTAAAAATGGGCTGATTTTATTTCGTTGGGGCATCTTCAATCATTTGCATGATTTTTTGTTTTCATTCTGTAACAAATTGTTCGCCAACCTCAATTTCAGAATAACATTTCGTTTCCAACTAGCTAGCTACCTAGATAATGTTAGCAAGCCTTGCCACCGTTCCCGGCCTGTTGTTACTGTAGCTGTTAACTATGCCTGTTGACCTGGCTAACGATAGCTGGAAGTCGATTAACTTGTTTAAAGCAAATGTTTACTAATTTGTCCAAATGAATCTTACTTTAGGATTGGACTTGAACAACAAGTTATAGAAGAAAGAATTCGATCATCAAATAGTTGGCTATTAGGTAGCCATCTTGCTAGCTAACGTTAGCCAGCTCAGATGAACAAATTGTTAGCTAGCCAGTTAGTCACCTTCCCGTAGCCAACTGCGGCTTGTTAGCCTTTTCAAATGTTAGCTATCTAGCTGGTTTGCATGCTGACTAGCTAACACAATTTAGCTAGCTTAATGACTTGGTTTGTATGCTAGTTAACTAACACTATTTAGCTACTTTTTTAGCCATTGTTTGTTTTGTAACTTGCTATGTTAACCCTAGTTATATTTTTCAGAGGCTGTTTGAAAAAGTTATTCTCTATGCTCTTGGCTAACTAGTTACCATTATGGGGACCAGTCAATTTGCTATGAATTAAGCAAGCGTCGATAATTTAGTAATGCATCCTTTGCTAAATTAACGTTAGTGAGTTGACATTGATAATGTGCACCGATTGTTTGTGAGCAAATTGTCGTAAAGTTAAGGCCAAACAAAGAAAATATAATCCTCTCCTAACGTGCTGTTTTAGTTTGTGCAGGTGATAACATGGCCTGGTATTTAGGTTTGGAAAATCATGCATTGTGACTAGTAGTTAACCTAACTTACTAAAGTTAGCTAGCTAATAGATTATACTAGTAGTAGCATAGAATTGTTCATCCCTCCTAGGTTTTTCAAGGTGCAGCAAATTTGGGTGAAATTAAGATTAGCTAGAAAATAAGGTTGCACCACTGATATTCTTGTTGACTAACTATTTTTCTGTTTATTATTTCCTACCCTCCACCTATCGAGAATGATAATGCCAAGTTTCAGAAAGATTAGTGGTTTAGGAGTGGTCAGACTGCCCGGTTGCTGATTTGCTGGTGTGTGCTTGTTGATAAGGGAGCAGAAACATCGCCCCAGCAGGTGTAGCTACATGACCCTGTTCTAAGGCTGATAAGAGGGGAAGGCATTTGGAGATAGTTAGCTAGCTATACAGGAATAAACTATGGGGAATACAAATGTACATGAAGAATGACGTGACAAGGATTCCTTTGGGCATTTTCAACAGAAGGAGTAATATCTAAGAATATTACAAAACATTTTGTGATCCATTCAGCCTTCATTGTGAAACACGTCAATTGACCACCAATTTTCTTCTTCTCTAGCTGCTGAGATGCTTGAACCACCTCACTCCTCTGGGTCAATTGGCTCTGGTAAGCTTCTTTCACACCAGTCTTGGGCTAAGTCTAGCACTATGTTCGTACCGCCAGCCTACTATACCCTGTAGTAGACATGTTTGTTTTCTCCTGTCCCCCGGACTGCTGTAATTTAAATGTCTTGATTATGGCATGCAAATACGGCAAGTGTAATTGTAGGAGTCACTTGGATGAAAAAGTGTTTACCAGCAAGAAAGAACAGCGGACTGCACAGAAGCGCTAGGCATGTCTTTTCCAAAGAGACTGGTTTGCATCTCTCAATATGTCCTGAATATCAGACCCCTGAAATATTTTATTCTACTGAATATTACAGCAGTTATTCTCAGACATTCTGATTTTAAATAGAGAGAAGTCCTATAATTTGTTAAAGTTCACACTCTTCATAGAGGCTTAGCTAGCTGAGAGAACAAATGACCACCGGGGGAAAAAAGTCAGCTCAAGGGAAGACTGCATTTTTCTGTTAAACTTTCCTGGTAGTTTTCCCTGCCACATTAACAATGTCTTAATCATGCGTTAAGACTCACAAGGACATTCCACTTGTCCTCTTCAGAGTGACATTGGACATGACAGCTTTGTACTGTATAGCTAGCTAGCTAGTGTGCATTGTTAAAGTCAAAAGGGAGTTATGTGGATTCAAAGAGCTGGAGAACAGAGATAAGACGTCAAAGGGAGTATGTTCAGACAGGTCCCTCCGTGACCTCAAGGACCCAGACTGAAGACACCCGTTCGCTGAATGAACACAGTCAAACTCGGACAGGGCTCACCAACCAAATAGTTCAAGCATGGCAGCAAAATGTATTGAGCATCCATACAACTATTCACATTCTAGAAAATAATATTCCACTTTCAAGTGTGAAAGAGTAATCTTGTGAGTTACCCCATTATAGCCTGGTCCCAGGTCTGTTTGTGTTGTCTTTCCAACTCATGAACATATGAGTTGGTAAAACTTATCAAAGTTCTGGGACCAGGCTAAATCATCTGTTCTGTATGTACAGTTATTAACTTGTTTCTTTGTTTGCTTCCTACCCCTGACCCCTCTGATCCAGATCCCCCGTCTCCCCCAGTGCCAGAGTATGTGTTCAAACCCCCCTCACGGCCAGACTTTGGCACCATGGGCAGGACAATCAAACTGCAGGCAAACTTCTTTGAGATGGAGATCCCCAAACTGGAGGTCTACCACTATGACATCGACATCAAGCCAGAGAAATGCCCCAGAAGGGTCAACCGGTATGGAACTGTTTTATTTGGTGTATGGGCTTACCCTGAGCCAAATAACTAGTAGGCCATTATCTAGTTAATTACATTTTGTACTGTTGATAATGTCTAACACGCTCCATTTGTGTTCTTCTCAGTGAAATTGTGGAGCACATGGTACAGCACTTTAAAACGCAGATCTTTGGTGATCGAAAGCCAGTGTATGATGGGAGGAAGAATCTTTACACAGCCATGCCCTTACCCATAGGGAGGGAAAAGGTAAGTCTCCCCGTCTGACCAAAGGTGTCTGTTATGTGAAGGCCCCTATGTTATTGGACAGCTGTGATTGCATGCAATGTGATAGTGTATACACTTGGTGGTCATTTTATTAGGTACACCAATCTAGGACTGGGTCTGACCCCCCTTTGCCTCCAGAACAGCCTGAATTCTTCAGGGCATGGAAATGTTGCTCAAATGGTATCAAGGGACCTAACGTGTGCCAGGAAAACATTCCCAACACCATTACACCACCACAATCTGCCTGTACCATTGACACCAGGCAGGATGGGGCCAGGGACTCATGCTGCTTACGCCAAATCCTGACTCTGCCATCAGCTTGACGCAACAGGAACCGAGATTCATCGGATCATGCAATGTTTTCCACTCCTCAATTGTTCAGTGTTGGTGATCGCGTGCCAACTGAAGCCTCTTCTTGTTTTTAGCTGAGAGGAGTGGAACCCGGTGTGGCCGTCTGCTGCCATAGCCCATCCGTGACAAGGACCGACGAGTTGTGCGCTCCGAGATGCCGCTCTGCACACCACTGTTGTACGGCGCCGTTATTTGTCTGTTTGTGGCCGGCCTGTTAGCTTGCACGATTCTTGCCTTTCTTCTTCGACCTCTCATCAGCTAGCTGTTTGCGCCCACAGGACTGCCGCTGACTGGATTATTATTTTTTTGTCACACCATTCTCGGTAAACCCCAGACACTGTCGTGCGTGAAAAGCCCTGGAGGCCGACCAGCTTCTGAGATACTGGAACCGGCGTGCCTGGTACCAACGATCATACTACGCTCAGTCGCTTAGGTCACTCGTTTTGCCCATTCTAACGTTCAATCGAACAGTAACTGAAAACCTTGATGCCTGTCTGCATGTAGCAAGCCACGGCCACGCGATTCACTGTCTGTAGAAGCTAACCATTTTCGTAAACTGGGTGGTCTACCTAAATAAACTGGCCACTGAGTGTAAATTACAGCCATGATATTGGTTTTCATCTTGTGTATAGACTACTTATCACACATGTCTTGGGGTATACAGTGCTGTGAAAAAGTATTTGCCCCCTTTCTGATTTTCTCTGCTTTAGCATATTTTTGATACTGAACGTTATCAGATCTTCAACCAAAACCTAATATTAGATAAAGGGAACCTGTGTGAACAAATAACACAACAATTACGTACTTATTTCATAAACAAAGTTATGCAACACCCAATGCCCCTGTGTTGAAAAAGTAATTGCCCCCTTAAACTCTAACTGGTTGTGCCACCTTTTAGCTACAATAACTGCAACCAAATGCTTCCTGTAGAACTGCTTTAACTCAGCGACATTTGTGGGTTTTCAAGCATGAACTGCTCGTTTCAAGCCCTGCCACAACATCTCAATTGGTATTAGGTCTGGACTTTGACAAGGCCATTCCAAAACATCAAATTTGTTGCTTTTTAACCATTTTCATGTGGACTTGATTGTGTGTTTTGGATGATTGTCTTGCTGTATGACCCATCTGTGGATGGCCTGACATTCTCCTGTAGAATCTTCTGATACAGAGCAGAATTCATGGTTCCATCTATTAAAAAGCTATACTTTTGACTCATTTGTCCATAGAACATACTTCCAAGAGTCTTGATGATCATCCAGGTGCATTTGGCAAATTTTGAGTAAACCTGTTGGACGACATGGGTCCCATTTATGCCTGTCGAAAACCAAACATTGCATTCCATAGTATGTACCTCATACCAACGGTCAAGCGTGGTGGTAGTGGGATGCTTTGCTGCCTCAGGACCTGTTGGGTGTTGCATTACTTTGTTTATGAATTAAATGAAATAAGTATGTAATTGTTGTTGTTTAACTCAGTTTCCCTTTATCTAATATTAGGTTTTGGTTGAAGATCTGATAACGTTCAGTATCAAAAATATGCAAAAATAGAGAATCAGAAAGGGGGCAAATACTTTTTCGCTGAACTGTATATTCAACAAACTTGCCTGTTGAAATGAAAAACCCTTTAATCAAGCTTTTTGATGCTTCAAGGTAGTCATGCCGATTTTGTAAACATGCCAAAACACCTGTGTCCACAAACAGGTGGAGCTGGAGGTGACCATCCCAGGCGAGGGGAAGGACCGGAACTTCAAAGTGGCCATAAAGTGGGTGTCCTGCGTCAGCCTGCAAGCTCTTCAGGAAGCCCTGTCTGGACGACTGCCAAACATCCCCTTTGAGACCATCCAGGCCCTGGATGTAGTCATGAGACATTTGCCCTCTATGAGGTCAGTCTTGTCCCCTTTAAAACGATCAGTATATTTTCGCTATGTAGTGTTGGTATTTAATGGTGCTATTTAGAGTTACAGCACATTCATAGTTGTCAAACAATCGTTCTCGTGCAAATGGGCTCAATCGAACCAGTAAATGGGTCCACCCATTTCCCATGACACTTCTTCAATCTTTCCCTCAAACATGGTCACAAATCGCTGTTTTCTTTGTACACACCAAAGCCTTACAATCCCCATTCACTTCTAGTACGTTTGTCCCTGTGGGTTATGCAAATTGTCTATTGTAAGCCAATTTCTGTTGAGAGAAGGGTATGAATCACATTTTCCTCCTACCCTCTTCCAACAGGTACACCCCCGTCGGACGTTCTTTCTTCACCCCTTCAGAGGGCTGCTCTAACCCCCTGGGTGGGGGCAGAGAGGTCTGGTTTGGGTTCCACCAATCGGTCAGGCCTTCCCTGTGGAAGATGATGCTAAACATTGACGGTATGTTTCACGCCGCAAATTACTGCGTCCCAAATGGCACCCTATTCCCTATATAGTAGGGAATGTGCCATTTGTGACACAATCAATGTGTCAGACTACAGTATGTCTCTGTGTAGGGTGTATGAATGGAAGGAGGATAGTACTGGGAATGTCATTCCATGGTAGGTTTCAGTCAGTAAATAGGTGGCATTGATTAAGCTCTCACTAAAGTGCTGATTGGGTGGGGCTTGTACTTTTGTGGTAATGCCATTGGTCCAGAAAGTGTAAACCCAACCCACTATGCTCAAACGAATGCAACCTACCATAATCGTAAGTTACAGTATGTATCTGGAAGCCGGAGGATAGGTCTGTGAATCTGTGCTTGTGTTTTGTTGTTCCAGTGTCGGCCACCGCGTTCTACAAGGCTCAGCCTGTGATTGAGTTCATGTGTGAGGTTTTGGATTTCAAAAGCATTGAAGAACAACAGAAGCCCTTAACCGACTCCCAGAGAGTAAAGTTTACCAAGGAAATCAAAGGTAATCATTCATTACCAGGTAATCAATAGTTGCGTTGGGTTGGTTGTTTTGTCTGTCTGAGTGGAAATACTTGAAAATACTTATATCCAACAATTCTGTACTATAACAAATATAAATGTTGCTATGATACGTGTATATATTTTTGTGTATTGACTTAAAATCTTAATTTGACATCAGAGTAGAATGTGATAAAATAGGAAAACGTGATTGTCTACAGAGTGTGAATCTGACCACTGTCTTGCCGTTGTGATTCTCAGGTCTGAAGGTTGAGATCACTCACTGTGGTCAGATGAAAAGGAAGTACAGAGTGTGTAACGTGACCAGAAGACCAGCCAGCCACCAGACGTAAGAAGTAACACCCTAAAATATTCACAACAGCCTCAATTCCTTTAGTTTTCTGTGATATAAACACGACTGGTTTACATAGGGATGTAATAGAAACTAACCTATATTAACATATGCTTAACACATCATTTCATGCACAGATTAGGAGCAGATCCCAATCAGGTAAAACAGAAATCCCCACATGGGATCTTGGATTTCTTTGGAAATCCATTGTAACTTTTTTTCTTTCTTTTGCTCGCTCATCTGTTTGACCTCAGGTTTCCACTGCAGCAGGAGAATGGCCAGACCATAGAATGCACGGTAGCGCAGTACTTCAAAGACAAATACAAACTCATACTGCGCTACCCCCACCTCCCCTGTCTACAGGTCGGACAGGAGCAGAAACACACCTACCTCCCCCTCGAGGTCAGTCTGCAGTTTCCCCTCACAACCTCTCAGATGGTTTACTACTGGGTTCAAATGGTTACAAATAATGAGGACCCGGGCGGTATTACAGAAACTCCAGTTCACCATTACATCGTCAGAGGATGCACAAGAGTATGTTTTAGTAATTTAGCAGACGCTCTTTACAGTAGTGAGTGCATACATTTTTGTACTGGTCCCCCGTGAGAATCGAACCCACAACCCTGGCGTTGCAAGCGCCATGCTCTACCAACTGAGCTACACGGGACATCCTTGCGTCCGCCACACCCCCTTTGAATCAGCTGTTTTCTCGAAGGAGAAAAGCATGCACACATTTAAAAACTATACGATACTCATCCTTTTATCTTGAAAATGCATTGCGCAACTAGCTACGTTTAGTTTTTAATCACTTTACACATTTATTTTGGGATTCCACCCCATAAACGCAATTTGCCTGATGACGCGCGAGTGGAGGAGTCTTATTTCATACAAGCGTATTTGTTTCCACATTTCCTCTCCTCTATTACCTTTGACCTTATTCAAAAGGAAGAGAGGACTGAGGATTTAGCAAAACCAATTAAGAATCTCCATATGCGAGACTATTCTCCGGATGATGCCTTCGTGATGTGTCCCTGAGGGTGGTAATAAAGCTGTGTTGTAATGCATGTGTCTAGGTCTGTAACATAGTGGCTGGCCAGCGGTGCATCAAGAAGCTGACCGACAATCAGACGTCCACTATGATCCGTGCCACAGCCCGATCGGCACCCGACCGTCAGGAAGAGATCAGCAAACTGGTAAAGAGACTTAACTGACTTGAGAGTGTAAACTCAAGCACAGTGTCTTGAAAGCTGCTTTTATGAACTTTAAAATGATCTATTTGGATGTACAACAACAACAACTCTGAACTACTGTTATTGAACTATTGATGGCCTGACCATATGTGAATGTTTTCGTTCAGTCAGTCTTTCCAACGTCCTAGAGTGTGTATATATAAACCCTCCGAATTATTTCCACTGAACCTTTGCTCTCTTTTCAGATGAGAAGTGCCAACTTTAACAATGATCCTTACGTTCGTGAGTTTGGGGTGATGGTGAGGGATGAGATGACCGAGGTGAACGGTCGAGTCCTCCAGGCCCCATCTATCCTCTACGGAGGGCGGGTAGGTTTCTGCCATTTAAGCTGGGTTGATTGGGGTGAACGGCAGAGTCCTCCAGGCCCCATCTATCCTCTAACGGTTATCAGCAATAGCCAATGAGAGCTGGCCAGAGAAGAAGCCAGTGAGATGATAACGTTGTTTCGCCTCACCCAGAATGCGTAGACTCTCGCACAGGAGCCATGACTACTACTAGTATGCGTCTGTACTTGCCTTTAACCAAAGCCAAAGTGTCAAATAGTTACAGGTCTGAAGTGCACAAGCAATGTTATTCAATTCAAAATGTTGACTAGACATTTCAGCTCTGTATGGCAAGCGTGAATGTCTGACAACGTTTGAGGCTGCTTTGAACCACAGCACGTTGTAGCTATGTTAAATCTAATCACATTGGGGAGACGGCGTGGTATCAACAATCCTCACGACCAAGTGAAGAGTCTTGTAGTGTGTGACCTCAGTCTGTGCCACAACGTTTAGTGTGCATACCACTATGTTGGCAACACAAACATAAACTACAGGAAAGCCAGTCATTCAATGTGAGGCTCAGCGATGTTAGGATTTTGAAAGTATGTAGTGTACACCCGGGTTAAGGTATCATTGTCATGTTTTGTTTTATTGCATAATTCTTGCTGGAACCATGTAGACATAGAAAAATATTTAAAAAATATCCCATTCCCAGACAACTATTTGTCTCTGACCCTTATCTCTTCTCCCTTTTACTCAAGCAGAATAAAGCAATAGCAACTCCCATCCAGGGAGTGTGGGACATGAGGAACAAGCAGTTCCACACTGGCATTGAGATCAAGGTGTGGGCCATCGCCTGCTTTGCCCCACAGAGACAGTGCACTGAACTCCTCCTCAAGTAAGAACTACAGCTGCAAGGAGCCCTTAGAAGTAGCCTCATGACCATCGGGGGGGGGGGGGTCTATTAAACATTCCGTTTTTTTAAATGGAAGTTATAGTTTCAGATGTGAAAGTATTGAAAAATACTTTTTCTTCCGTGTTGGCCCTCTTATGATTTCCATCGACACCATATTTTTGGAATCCAATAAAGAGTTTTAAGACACTTGTATTGTGTTTTTGTACCATTTTAACCTGTTTTTCTCTCAGGGCGTTCACAGACCAGCTGCGTAAGATCTCTCGCGACGCGGGGATGCCCATCCAGGGCCAACCCTGTTTCTGTAAGTACGCCCAGGGTGCGGACAGCGTGGAGCCCATGTTCAAACACCTCAAGTACACCTACCAGGGCTTGCAGCTGGTGGTGGTCATCCTGCCTGGGAAGACGCCTGTCTATGGTGAGGAAACTGGAAGCTATACTGAACAAAAATATAAACGAAACATGCAACAATTTAAGTTACAGTTCATATGAGGAAATCAGTCAATTGAAGTAAATTGATTAGGCCCTAATCTATGGATTTCACATGACTAGGAATACAGATATGCATCTGTTGTTCAGTCTATTCTTGTTCTGAGAAATGAAGGCTATTTCTTGCAAGAAATTGCCAAGAAACTGAAGATCTCATACAACGCTGTGTACTACGCCCTTCACAGAACACCAGTCTCAACGTCAACAGTGAAGAGGTGACTCCGGGATGCTGACCTTCTAGGCAGAGTTGCAAAGAAAAAGCCATATCTCAGACTGGCCAATAAAAAGAAAAGATTAAATCTGAGAGATGGCTTTTTCTCTGCAACTCTGCCTAGAAGGTCAGCATCCCGGAGTCGCCTCTTCACTGTTGACGTTGAGACTGGTTATTTGCGGGTACTATTTAATGAAGCTGCCAGTTGAGGACCTGTGAGGCGTCTGTTTCTCAAACTAGACACTAATGTATTTGTCCTCTTGCTCAGTTGTGCACCGGGGCCTCCCACTCCTCTTTCTATTCTGGTTAGAGCCAGTTTGCGCTGTTCTGTGAAGGGAGTAGTACACAGCGTTGTATGAGATCTTCCGTTTCTTGTCAATTTCTCGCATTGAATAAATAGCCTTCATTTCTCAGAACAAGAATAGACTGATGAGTTTCAGAAGAAAGTTATTTGTTTCTGGCCATTTTGAGCCTGTAATCGAACCCACAATTGCTGATGCTCCAGATACTCAACTAGTCTCAAGAAGGACAGTTTTATTGCTTCTTTAATCAATACAACAGTTTTCAGCTGTGCTAACATAATTGCAAAGGGGTTTTGTAATGATCAATTAGCCTTTTTAAAATGATAAACTTGTATTAGCAAACACAACATGCCATTGGAACACAGAACTGATGGTTGCTGATAATGGGCCTCTGTACACCTATGTAGTCCCGTGTAGCTCAGTTGGTAGAGCATGGCATTTGCAACGCCAGGGTTGTGGGTTCGATTCCCACGGGGAGGCAGTATGAAAATGTATGCACTCACTAAAAAACTGTAAGTTGCTCTGGATAAGCGCGTCTGCTAAATGACTAAAATGTAAACAATTTAAATATTCCATTAAAAATCAGCCGTTTCCAGCTACAATAGCCATTTACAACATGAACAATGTCTACACTGTATTTCTGATCAATTTTATGTTATTTTAATGGACAATAAAATTGCTTTTCTTTCGAAAACAAGAATTTCTAAGTGACTCCAAACTTTTGAACGGTAGTGTATGTTCCTAAGTGAATGACTGTCACTGTTTATAAATCCTATTGGTTCAGTTAGTGCTGTGCTCTATATGCGGTTTTTGATTATTTAGTGGATTATATTTTCAACCGTATGAAATCAAATTTCATATGTAAACGTTCTACCTTACAATCACACACATTTTTACATTTTAGTCGTTTAGCAGACACTCTTATCCAGAGTGACTTACAATTAGTGCATTCATCACACTAATTCCGAATTCATTGCAGCACACACAAAGCTAGCTGTATATCGCTCCTGTTGTGCTGACATAGCTTGTCTCCCTCATCCCTGCCTCTCTGTGGTGTAGCTGAGGTGAAGCGTGTTGGTGACACGGTGCTGGGGATGGCCACCCAGTGTGTCCAGGTGAAGAATGTTCAGAAGACCACTCCCCAGACCCTCTCTAACCTCTGCCTGAAGATCAATGTCAAGCTGGGCGGGGTCAACAACATCCTCCTCCCACAGGGCAGGTCAGTGCAGAACCTCTCTCATTAACATGGCTATGAATACATGCTGGTTTACTGTTAAAGTCTAGCAGTATTGGACTCCGCATTCGGTTAAAATGTATAAACCAATATGTGTTTACCCATGACATCTGTGAGACTGACATTCTTCCATAATATCTTGAAACAAGCCACGCAAGCTATCAATCTACTCATTCACCTATATATCCACCAGCTCTAAGTGAAAAGTCAAGTCAATCTCCTCCAGCCAGCCATCCATCCATCCATGCATGTATATGTCCATTCTTCTGTTCACGCGTCTTCTCCTCTGTGATGATGGCTCTGGTTAACCTTGTGGGTGTCTGTTCTTCCCAGGCCCCTGGTGTTCCAGCAGCCGGTCATCTTCCTGGGTGCTGACGTCACTCACCCTCCTGCTGGAGACGGGAAGAAACCCTCCATCGCTGCAGTAAGTCAGACAGACCAGCCTCTCCACGGGGCCTTGTGTCAACTACCAGGGACTGTAGGGGTGCATCTCCATAGTCTACAGTAGTTTATTTTACTATACCCACAGGACCACGTTTCTGCTAGGGAGGAGGGGTGCATCTCAATAGTCTACAGTAGTTTATTTTACTATACCCACAGGACCACGTTTCTGCTAGGGAGGAGGGGTGCATCTCAATAGTCTACAGTAGTTTATTTTACTATACCCACAGGACCATGTTCTGCTAGGGAGGAGGGGGTGCATCTCAATAGTCTACAGTAGTTTATTTTACTATACCCACAGGACCATGTTCTGCTAGGGAGGAGGGGGTGCATCTCAATAGTCTACAGTAGTTTATTTTACTATACCCACAGGACCATGTTCTGCTAGGGAGGAGGGGTGCATCTCAATAGTCTACAGTAGTTTATTTTACTATACCCACAGGACCATGTTCTGCTAGGGAGGAGGGGTGCATCTCAATAGTCTACAGTAGTTTATTTTACTATACCCACAGGACCACGTTTCTGCTAGGGAGGAGGGGTGCATCTCAATAGTCTACAGTAGTTTATTTTACTATACCCACAGGACCATGTTCTGCTAGGGAGGAGGGGGTGCATCTCAATAGTCTACAGTAGTTTATTTTACTATACCCACAGGACCATGTTCTGCTAGGGAGGAGGGGGTGCATCTCAATAGTCTACAGTAGTTTATTTTACTATACCCACAGGACCATGTTCTGCTAGGGAGGAGGGGTGCATCTCAATAGTCTACAGTAGTTTATTTTACTATACCCACAGGACCATGTTCTGCTAGGGAGGAGGGGTGCATCTCAATAGTCTACAGTAGTTTATTTTACTATACCCACAGGACCATGTTTCTGCTAGGGAGGAGGGGGTGCAGTAGTCTACAGTAGTTTATTTTACTATACCCACAGGACCATGTTTCTGCTAGGGAGTAGGGGTGCAGTAGTCTACAGTAGTTTATTTTACTATACCCACAGGACCATGTTTCTGCTAGGGAGTAGGGGTGCAGTAGTCTACAGTAGTTTATTTTACTATACCCACAGGACCATGTTTCTGCTAGGGAGGAGGGGGTGCAGTAGTCTACAGTAGTTTATTTTACTATACCCACAGGACCATGTTTCTGCTAGGGAGTAGGGGTGCAGTAGTCTACAGTAGTTTATTTTACTATACCCACAGGACCATGTTTCTGCTAGGGAGTAGGGGTGCAGTAGTCTACAGTAGTTTATTTTACTATACCCACAGGACCATGTTTCTGCTAGGGAGGAGGGGGTGCAGTAGTCTACAGTAGTTTATTTTACTATACCCACAGGACCATGTTTCTGCTAGGGAGTAGGGGTGCAGTAGTCTACAGTAGTTTATTTTACTATACCCACAGGACCATGTTTCTGCTAGGGAGGAGGGGGTGCAGTAGTCTACAGTAGTTTATTTTACTATACCCACAGGACCATGTTTCTGCTAGGGAGTAGGGGGTGCAGTAGTCTACAGTAGTTTATTTTACTATACCCACAGGACCATGTTTCTGCTAGGGAGTAGGGGTGCAGTAGTCTACAGTAGTTTATTTTACTATACCCACAGGACCATGTTTCTGCTAGGGAGTAGGGGTGCATCTCAATAGTCTACAGTAGTTTATTTTACTATACCCACAGGACCATGTTTCTGCTAGGGAGTAGGGGTGCATCTCAATAGTCTACAGTAGTTTATTTTACTATACCCACAGGACCATGTTTCTGCTAGGGAGTAGGGGTGCATCTCAATAGTCTACAGTAGTTTATTTTACTATACCCACAGGACCATGTTTCTGCTAGGGAGTAGGGGTGCATCTCAATAGTCTACAGTAGTTTATTTTACTATACCCACAGGACCATGTTTCTGCTAGGGAGTAGGGGTGCATCTCAATAGTCTACAGTAGTTTATTTTACTATACCCACAGGACCATGTTTCTGCTAGGGAGTAGGGGTGCATCTCAATAGTCTACAGTAGTTTATTTTACTATACCCACAGGACCATGTTTCTGCTAGGGAGTAGGGGTGCAGTAGTCTACAGAGGTATCCTTTACTATGTCCAACATCATCATCTGAAATGGAGAGAACTGAGGGAATCAATAGCCTACCACTCCGCCTTGCTCACTAACCGGCTTCCACCTGACTTTCAAAACAGCAAAAAATAGAAATGATCCTAAGTGTGCTCTGTGCTTCCTCAGGGATGTAGTTCTTCCTGATGAATCAGGAATCCCTACATGACTCCATCCTCCATTCACATATACTTTAAGCTGACCTATCCCCCTAGCCAAAATCCCCACGTGTATGTTTGTATATTGTCCTGATCACATCCCTGTTCCTCTTTTCTAGGTGGTGGGGAGCATGGATGCCCACCCCAGCCGCTACTGTGCCACGGTGCGGGTGCAGCAGCATCGCCAGGACATCATCCAGGACCTGGCCACCATGGTCAGAGAGCTGCTCATCCAGTTCTACAAGTCCACCCGCTTCAAGCCCACCCGGATCATCTACTACCGCGACGGCATATCTGAGGGCCAGTTCAACCAGGTTAGACTTGAGGTAGACTTGAGGAAATAGGATTTCAATTCAATTGCATGATCTTTAATTGTACTGTACTGGTCGTGAGTAAAGGATTTTCTGTTATTTGTTTTTCTATTGGTTACCGTTCCAATTAAATTCTGAATGCCTAGTCTTTGTTTTTACTGCAATCAAATGTTTTCTTTTTTTTACTTTAACTTTCTTTTTGTTTATCCCAGATGTGCTTCTGTTTCTATTGGTAACCGTTCCAATTCTGAATTGCCCAATCAATTTTGTATTTTTTTTTGCCGGTTTTATAAATGTATATATTGTGACGTGTGGGAGTTATTGTTTTTAAACTATAACTGTCGTTTTGGGGTTTATCCAGGTGCTCCAACATGAGTTACTTGCAATCCGTGAGGCCTGCATCAAACTGGAGAAAGACTACCAGCCCGGTATCACCTTCGTGGTGGTGCAGAAGAGACACCACACTCGACTGTTCTGCATGGACAGAAACGAGAGGGTTCGTAATCTCTCCAATTCATACTGACCACTATTATTACTGGAAATGAAACGTGTATATTAAATGCCGACATTGTAATATTGTATGATTTATGTGATTCCTAATGTGTTTTGTTCAGGTTGGTAAGAGTGGTAACATCCCTGCCGGCACCACAGTGGACACCAAAATCACTCACCCATCGGAGTTTGACTTCTACCTGTGTAGCCACGCTGGCATTCAGGTAGGGACCAGCCAGCGTCCCGGGCTGCATCCCAAATGCCTCCGTATTGCCTATATAGTATACTACTTTGGTACAACCCAGGACACTATAGAGCTAGCTAGTGGAGAAGGGACTATTCTGGAAGGGAACCCACCTCCAGCTTTACTAATACTATGTGCTTCTGAGATGTTGTAGTTTACCTGCTATAAACGTTTTTATAATTGGGATGTTTAACATTTATAGACTCTGGTTGTAGTAGAGCTAAATGACATGCATTACCACTAAACATGAGTTAATAATTGTAATACCTTTCCCCAGGGGACCAGCCGACCATCCCACTACCATGTGCTGTGGGACGACAACCATTTCACCTCAGACGAGCTGCAGGTGCTCACCTACCAGCTGTGCCACACCTACGTGCGCTGCACCCGCTCCGTCTCCATCCCAGCACCAGCCTACTACGCACACCTGGTGGCATTCCGTGCCCGCTACCACCTGGTGGACAAGGAGCACGACAGGTAAGGGAGACGTCACCATGCCTGATGTAGACCATGGCCCTGTTCTGATACCCTATTAAAGTAACTCTTATTTCCGTCATATCACTGTACCATTCAAACTGTGGTGTGTTAGTGATTACCAGAATGTGATGAAGGAAGAATTATATATTCTTAAAGAATTCGGACCGAATAATTCACTAACTCTTTCCCTTGTGATCATTCCAGTGCGGAGGGCAGTCACACGTCGGGACAGAGCAACGGGCGCGACCAGCAGGCCTTGGCCAAGGCAGTTCAGATCCACCAGGACACACTGCGCACCATGTACTTCGCCTGAAGCACCAGGCCTGGGCACCGGGGGCGGGCATGGGTGAGACAGACCCAACAGGGAAGAAGCCTTCTCTCCTCCCACCTAACCCCTTTACTGTGTGGGCGTTAAGTGGGTTTGTGCCATCTCGTCTCTCCCCGCCAGTAAGGGGGAATTATACAAGTGTCATACCAAACAAATTAGGTAGGGTTTCTTTTCCAAAATGTCCACAATTGTTTTCAAACACACACATGCAAAACCGCTTTCTTCCCCCCCCCCTTCCTGGCCTAACCCTGGTCATTATTAGGCAGTAGTATGTAAAATGATTCCTCAGAAATGGATTGTGGTGGTATTTGTACATTGGGGGGGGATAACCTGTTTACAGAGTTTGAGCAAAGGAAAGAAAAATCGGTATTACTTTTTTTACACTGACAGTTGGAAATACTTCTATCAAACTAGGGGGCAGTATAATCACACTTTGGGGTTGTTTAGAATCTACACACAAGATCACACTATACCGTTTTTTTGAAGGGGTCCCCAGGGTTGAAGGGAGGTGGGGATATCGAAGACGAGAAGGGTCCGATAGAAGGTTTATAATCATTGTTACTCTTCAACTTTATTTATCAGCCAATCAAAGCAAAGTGCACTGACCAGACGGATACTTTAACCAGGACACAAGTACTTAACGTGTTGTCTTTTCCTTTGTATGTACTATGAATTTAACAGGCTCGGATACAGTACCAGCCTCAGAGTATTTGTCCTCCATCAACACTGGTGACCAACACACGTTTTTATGCTGCATCTGATGACTGCTAAGCAAGTGGTTTTTGCATTAGATTTTCATTAGACTTTGAAACTGTTAACACTTATTTTTTATCAAGACTTATACAAATTAATAATATGAAATCGTAACGACAGTCATTTTTGCTGTCTTGCCTTTTACTTGGACTGGGTTGTTTTGTAAATCTATGGCCAGTGTGGCCAGAGAATAGATTTACTAATAGAATGGGACTGGTTCCCAACAGACACCTTTGTTGTGTTCTCTGAGCCACATTACATGTGAAGACATCTACATTAGGGAGGGGTCAAGTCTCTTGAAATGGAATCCGTCATCTTGTTTTAGTATCCCCCTTATTTCCATGTGATTCCTTTTTTTTGTCTTTTTTTTTTGCGCATAGATGACTCACACATTCGATTTAGGCATTTGGATATGTTAACCCTATCTGTAGTTTTTCTTTATGGTTTTATGGCAGCGAAATGGTTTTCTCCCTGCTGGGGGCCAGTTGTAATGCTGGCATCTTGTAGTACAGTCGTTGGTGTATGAATCGGTACAGTAGAGTGAAGCCTGTGATGGAAGTGTCAGACACTTCAGCATAGGGACTGGACTGGAGAATGGCCTGGGGTTCTATTGGGGGAGAAAGGATTCCATAGACCGATAGCTATTTTATCTTGGTTATTGCTCTGTAAAAAAGGGAGTAATTATGCGTATTCTACTAGTCAAGCAAAGGTTTGGTTTTTATGCAAATGGTTTTTAATTGTGGGCTTTGTATCATAGCCTCGTGGGATATAGGGTATATTTTGAATACGCTTTTAGAAGAGATTGTTAAAATGAAAATAGAAGGAAAGCATTTTACGATTGTCCCGTATGTAGTTGAATGAAATTAAGCCAAATAGTTTATTTATGCAGAACTTACATGCAGAAATTGTAATGCCTTCCAAAACTGTCCTTGAAATTCTACAAACAAAAAGTTCTACAAACAAAAAGTATTTTTAAAATGTCCTTTTCTGTTCTCCTCCTTAGTAATTACATTTTAGCTGGTTTTTTCATATAGCCTAGATTGGCTGGCTTTTATCTCGCTCTTTTCTAACTATGCATTGTTTTTAACCAAGAGATTTTAGCAGTGATGTTTCTCAAATATGAATTTAGGTCATTTGTAGAGTAGTAGTTTTTTGTTGTTGTTGCTTGCTGCGTTTTAATAGGGTTTTTTAGTGCTTCTTCCCTAGACCTTTGTAATGGTATGGGGGATTGTATTGTCCTCATTTGTATTGTATATTTGATAGCACAAAAAAAATCGGTATATACTTTGTAGAACACACATCACTCTTCTTAGCCAAACAAGATTACATATTTTGTACAAAATTCATGTCCTAAAGAAACTGAAGCACAAGAGACCATCTTAATTACAGGTGCTCAACTTTTTCCCCTTTCACTAATGTCACCTTAAATCCCAAGATGCTCTTCACTTGCCATAAGTATGGAGATAGACGCTCTTTTTTTTCTCTCTCCCTTACTGACATTAATTTCTCATTACCTTCAAAGTCATCCGAAATCCGACTGACTGTTTGTGGGGCATTCTTAGAAATCAAATACTTGATATTTACTGTCATGTCTATTATTGTTATTATTCGGTGCTGGTCTCGCGATGTGTACATTTGGATGCACTTTTGATAGTGAACATGAATTCCATTGATTGGTCGAGCCAAGCAGGAAACTCGGACATACATAATGTGCAGTTGTGTTGAAATGGCTGTGTGTTCTACCTCTTGTTACCTGTTCAAGTGTTATGGTAACGTCACACTGCTGGTCATTTCTTCATAATTACACAGGATATTTTATCTGATAGGCATCGTTTGAATCGTACATTGTCACGTGTTTAAACATTTGTCATGTATGACAGTCAGTGAACCTGCGTTCTGTAATCATAGTTTCACATTTTTAGCACCTTGTTTTAATCACAACTTCATTGCATATCCTTGGAGATAGATGGTGTTGCCTAACGGACTGCTTTGTAAGCAACATGTTTGTAAAGCCAAGGCTAATAAAAATTGTAGCTGCTCACCCACAATTTGATGATTAGTATTGTTCATTGACATCTGTCTTTTTAAACTATTAGCTTAATACTTTTGAATATGTAACATGTACTGTTCTGCTCCCATAGATGTACATGGAAAGGCATCTCCCATGTTGCTTTAATTGTGTTCATTGAATGCAGCGTTTCAATGAAATATTGACGTTTTTGGAATGTATCATCTTAGCTCCCCTCATTGTTATGTTTTATTCATGTTTGCTACAGTCAACCCAACAGGTGGCAGATTTTTTTGTTTGTTGATACAATTCAAGTAGACTTGATAACATGAGTTGATGTTATTGCCGTGGAAACTATGATCAAGCATGACGTGTCGTAGGGTGCACTGGTCAATACAGCATGTTTGCTTGTCCATTGAAATGTGAACATTGTCCTTTTCAATATGGATAATGCTCAACGTTTCATACTACCGTTTCCCTACCTGAAGTCTGCCTCACCCTTTGTTCATCCTAAACTTGGGAGATGTGGTCTTGTTACTGCTTATTCCTGTTTTAAATGACCTATTTATACTCAGCACCTTGGATTATACCAGACCTGTACAGCAGTGCTTTTCCTGAAAATATCCTAAACATTTGATAACAATGATCTTTTTGCACTAAAATAAAACCCCTTTTGGAGCTGTAGTTGAGTGTAGTGTATTGTCTGAGAAAGAATGAGAGATCAGATCAGCTGGTTATATGATTCTTACATTGTTTAATACCAGGCTAGTTTGTCTGGTGAGACCACACCAAGTCATTGCATTGACAACTGGTCCCAGATTACACACGTGCACTAAGTCAGACATTCAGATGGTTACACCTAGGCCTATTTGTCGAGAGGGATTCTCCCAGCCAGCATACAGTGGGTGATTCACTGAAAATAATGCCTTTAACGTCTTCGTCAGATAAATAACTGCCACTGGGTTGTGATTTAAATCTCTTCCCAGAAGAGGGTGCTATTCATGGATTATTCTATTCATTTTGAGCTTTTGTGTTTGAAAAAGCTTAAATGTTATGAGAAACAGCTTATGCAAAACAATAGGTGAAACTGACATTTATCTTACCATGTATTAGGATACTGGGTGGAAGTCGTAGTTGGAACATTCTGAATGTATAACGTACTGGTTGTGTAAATGTGTAGCTATAGTCTGATGCCAAAGTGGTGTGTGGGGGGGGGGATGTGTCAAGCAAGTTGGTTGTTAGATGTGTATTACCTGCGTTGTTGTGGTCGCCAGAATTAGAGCAGTCATAGAGAAGTCACGGGTATCAACGAATGTGGCATTTCCGTATGTAGGAGTTGACTGCACACCTTTTTGATCAGAGAGAACCTAGCTATATAACTATTTACAGTCTTTGTCAGCCAAATCAGGAATGTACGCAAGCGAGATATACAATTGCCATAGGGGACTCCTCAGTAAATGGGTATGTTAATGAGTGTATGTGTGGTGTTGGACCAGGAAGTACAAGAGTGGCTAGATTGAGATGGTGAACAATGGCAAGCCCAAGTAAATAATTATGCAAAATGACATTTCAATCATGCACAGACCATCTCCAGTTAGTAGTTATTGCATGAAATCCAGTCTTACAATGGCCTGAGCCCACGGTGCATATGGATCTCCCCCTAGTGGTTTTCTGAGAAAAAGACACAATGAATAACAAGTATGTTGATGGGTGTGTTTTCTTGTATTAAAAGGCATATCACGTCAATAGATCATTAGAACTGAACAGTAACCATACGTTCTAGTCCCAAGCCCTTGCAGAAAAAGGTGCTCTTCATATAAAGCTGAGACTACGAGCCCTATCAGATGGTCTTTGTATAATCAATGTTGATATCAATATTTTTGATTAAATCAATGTCAAGCAGTTGAGCATTTGCCACCTGATTTGTACCGTCAGTCTGCGTATTTGTGGAAAACAAATATCGATAACTACAGGTTGAATAATAATAATAATAATAATAATAATAATAATAGTCTCCGCCTTATACATAAAATGACAATAGATCCAATATTTAATCTTTATCATGCTTATTTGAGTCGTGGGAGTGTGTTTGCAGGACATTTTCAAAGGTATTTCAGATGGTTTAGCTTCTCCATTGCTTAGCTTTACCACGTAGTAGTTTTCGCTTAAATGATTGTCTAGCTTTGATTTAGGCAGAACATTGTCTAGATGGGCTGAGAGTAGTAGTAGTATGAGGGTAGGATAGGCTGGCTTTACTCTTATCCAGCTACAGTAATGGCTCTTGTATTACAGAGGAAAGTGAAAGCCAACCATGTAAATGACATAGCGGGTGCATATCTCTGGTCGAACTATTTTACTGTGGGCAAACAAAACCTTTAGAAAATATAAAATCGGACGTGTATACAGAAAGGCTGCTCTCCTTTGCCAATCTTCCCTTGAAGGTCTACAGTTGAAATAACATCCCTGTTTAGTAGAGAATAACTTATTTTCTCAACTTCAATGTAACAATGAATGTACTTAAGGCCAGCGTATTTGTAATATTAAGTTATGTATCCACCTGTAATATATGCTTGTATACATTAAACCTTTTTTTAATGCATGCTCATTAGCTTCAGTCCACAAACCTTAAACTGATTGGCTCCTGAAAGTCGTCTTTGTTTTCCTGATCCTTAGCATAGGCACATATTGTCAAATAATTCATTCCCCTTCAGTCATCACATTGAATAGACATCTGAGTAAGAAACTGTCTATGGTCTCATCTTATCGCTGTTCATCAGAAAGCAAACGTTTTCGTTTTAATTTCATTTAATAATTATGATTTCTTAGTTAGCTTTCATATATATCACGGGAACATTTAGACTACTATAAAATGAAAACCTTTTAGCCACAAAGTGTCACACTGGTGGAAAGATCGGTCCCGTTTAAAAACGTTTTCTTTGTTTGTGTGAGGTGTTGTGCGATTTTGGCGTATGCTTGTCTTGGTTCTGATATTCCACTACAGTACACACTAGATAGTAATTTTCAAACTAATGCTGTCTCAGGCAACTAATCCAACATTTCATTTATTTTTGACACCTTTCTTGGAATGTCTGCCAATGTTAGTTCTTAAGACACTTACAACCTCTAACATGACGTGATGCTTCATGTGCAACTGTTTGCTGTCTGTGTCATGGCTTCAGCATGCCCTGCTATGATGAGCGTCCCATATCTCAGTCCTCGCTCCCCCTTGAGTAGACAGCACGATTGTTTGAGTATTCTTTGGTTGAGCTGATTCCAAGCACTAGCCCAGGATCGTCGTCATGCAAAGTATGACCCACAGTGATGCGATCCTAATTTAAAAACCTTCATAGAGCTTCACCAAACTAATGCCATATACGTGCATTTAACATGCAGGACTGACATGGGTGTTTTGTATCCTTCAGAAAGTATTGAGGGCTTCAGAATGACTTGGCTTTTTATATACCAACTTACCAAACTACCTCAGAACGGTCTCGGGTGCTAGCGTTGTATATCCCTAATTTATGACGAAGACAAAGATCAATTGTAGTGACCAAACAACACAAACCAATACTGTGTATGATATAGACATTATTTTACTTTTTAAAAATTAATTACAGATTAACTTTACATACTAAAATAAAGTTCAAAGGACCACATTTTGTAATTGCAGTTCAAGTCTCAATGTTCTTATATATGCATGCGAGTCCTCCCTTCTTTTTTTTTATGTAGTGATAAAAAAAATGATCAATGAACGCTTAGCTAGCAGAAACTGAGTTGGGAGTCGTTCGCGTGGTCATGACTGGATGATATATTGACGTGCCAATCGAATGGCTATTTAGATGGACAAATTATCACTATTCATGCTAAACGTTTTTGGTAGTATTAAATAGAAATAGTGGGCTGCAGATGGAGAGAGAGGCTTGTCAGTGGGATGACATATGCAGAGCAATAACTACTGAAGTCCAAGCTAGGGTTGTGATTTGCTTGACTAGGTGTATTAGGAGCCTAGTCAAGGTGTATGGCGCGTCACCTAGTCAGCTACATGAACCCTGGCTTGTGGTCTAGAGTCGACTACAGCAGGCCTCCGAGTAGATGGCATCTTTCATTCAGCCTTTAAGAGATGACGAGGATGTCTGATCATTGGAATATACTTGTAGCTTAGCAAACCTACACTAGCAAACATAAATGGTCCACAGTTAAAGCTAACTAAGGGTCTGACACAAACTGCATCTTTAAGTGATTTTATCCAGTACCACAATAAAACCGGCAAGGCTTTTACCAATTTTAATCTGTTCTTACACCCAGAAAAAGGAAAATCACTATCAAACTATTAATTATCCACATTTGTAATGTTTTTGATAAGGATAATACATTTATTTGTGCATGCTACATTTTACGAATTGAATACATTTGAACTATACTTTCCTCAATGTTGTACATTGTGACATGATATACTGATGTAGCCTACTGGTATATTTCAGTCACTTAAGATAATCTGATAGCCCAATGGAAAGGTACAAAAAAGGTATGGAAATTCAATTCCAATTATGGTGTTGTGCCTTTTTAGAGATTTATTTTCCATCTATCCTATTTGAGTTGCTCACCCATATTTGATTAACAGCACCACATAAAATAATTTCTACATTATCATGCGACCTTGAGTGAAGACACTGCATAGAACGATCAGTATTTGTGTTTTGCACTTTCAAAGCAGTTAAAAAAATAATTTTTAAAAAAGCCCGCTTGAGGCTGGGCAGACAGAAAAATTAATAAAACACAAGGTATTTTATGCTATCAATAGGAGTTATAAGGAATAATATGACTGAAGAGCTTTTCTAAAAAGGTAAAGATATATATATATTCATGAAGTACCTCATAAGCCTGATAAATGCTGCATTTACTTTTCTCATTTTTATTTTGTCTTCATATTGTCCAATAAAATGTAAATATCCCCTCTCTGGGAGGTTTGAATGTCACAAGGCTGTGCATATGCCATGCAAAACCTGTTCACTGTCATAAAAATGTAATGGTCTTTTCTGAACCTGAGGCCAAAAGAAATGGTTGTGTGATTGTCATGTATGCAATTTTAACAATAAATTTGATCATCAGAATAATTCTAAATTGTAGCCACATACTTTCCATGTTTTGCTTGTTAGGATGCTGTGAGTGTCCATAGAACCCCCCAAAAAATTGGGTTCAGTCACTGAGGAATTAATGTCATTTTCCATCAACAAAACAATGGCGACTCCATACTGTTCAACGTGACCGTTGACCCCGGTATTGCCGTGAAAGGGCTGTAACTGCAACTGTTTGTCATCCTGATCTTTCTCTCGCACACCTTTTGTCTTAAGATAGCCTTAGAACTTCAAATGGGGTACATCCTTCTTGTATATTTGGCCTTAAAAGTACATAATTATGCACTAGAATCCACAACTTGCGAAAAAGCTTGATTCCCATACATAGACACCTTAAGAAACCATGTCATGCATGCGTCATTGCCATATATCTACCTCCTATGAATGTAAGTGTCCTGGAGATGCAGTCACCTGATTAATTTTATTTGATCCGTTATTACATCATTTTTTATGACTCATCCTCAAATTATAATCAATTAACGTTTTTCAAAAGCCCTACATTTCCTCATGTCTTGACTTTTCACAGTAAACACAATTTCCAGGACACTACAATTTCTGTTTTAACCCTTCAAGGATTTTTTTGTTTCTTTTAAATGTAAGCCATTGAGGAGAAAAGTGACCAAATTCTCTCTTTGCAAAGGCAGCCCTGCACAGTCCTGTGAACTCAAACCTCCCTCGCCTGTCATTTTGATGTTCAGTCTTGAGTTTCTCTCTTTTACCACATGCCAAAACTGAATTTTCTTTCATTCCTATCATGGAGTCTTTTTGGTGCTGGTTTATTTGTTCGGATCCACTGCTAATCTCCTTGTTCTAGTTGTTGTCGTAAAGTGTCATTGGGTTTTGATTTCTATTACTTTGGTTGTTAACAATTATGATTACATACACAAGATATGCTGTAAAACCCTGATAGGAAATAATGTGAATATGTTTCACTTAATATAGTTCACTCTGGCTTGGCTGTAAATTGCATTAATTAATAAAAATGTAAAGTTTCTTCAAACGTTTGTCTCTTCTTTTACTATGCATATTAAGATTTGGTTAAAATGTGAATAGTTTAATCTAGTCCCTTGATGTATGTGTGTATTAATAACTGGTCATGGTTCCTGTAGGCGGACATTATAGATTCTGCAAGTTATTCATTTAGTAAGGCACATTTTTGGCTTCTTGAACCACATGTTCCCAATGAAATAACACCATCCATCTTTAGCTGTTTTGGCCAAGTATTTCTCCCATTTCTATTTACTTGTATCAGTGCTAGACTTTTCCAAATACACCCCTTGCCGCCTTTTCTATTTTACTGCCAAAACACCACTCACTAAACACACACACATGGTGTCCATAAATCCTAATATTATTTTGAATTTGTTTAAATGAGGTGCTATACTTTGGTTTCTTATTTCAGCCATTGTCGATTTGTTTTCATACTGCCCCACAAGTACAGTATTTGACAAGTCTACACGTAGCAGTGTTTTTTCAAATGGAGTCCACTGTTGCATGTGCACAATCTATATTAGATTGTGCCGTTGACTCCCATTCACTTGGGTTTGAAGACTGCAGATTTCCTCAAATACATATGCTACGGAATATTGACACCCCTTGATTTAGACCTCTTTTGAAGTATACAATCATCTGACAAACTTTAATTTGGGGCCTACTTTTCCCTTTAAATCGCAGCTGTTTTCCATGTATTCTACTTGAATCCATGTCAAGTCTGCAGGACACAACCTGCGCATAAAATAGATCTCTATTTAAAAAGTCAACATTCATAAGTTATATTTATTGGACAAATTAATGCTAATTTATTTTGTATTAGTTGGCTTCTAAAATTACAGCTGTCAGTACCACATAATCAATAAACCAGATAAGTAACAGCACCAAAAGTGCCAATTTAAGAAACCGAATTACACTACAAAATTGCGGTCTGTGTTAGTATTCGACAAATGAATGGTGCTTTGCTTGTTCTTCAGACCAGCCTGGTCTCATAGACTAGACATAACACAGTAAACGGAAATCCGGATAAGCTAATTAGTATGATATCAAATGTTATTTGTCACATGCACCGAATACAACAAGTGTAGACCTTACAGTGAAATGCTTACTTACAAGCCCTTAACCAACAATGCAATTTTAAGAAAAATAAGTGTTCAGTAAAAAATAATTAAAGAGCAGCAGTAAAATAACAGTAGGGAGGCTATATACAGGGGGTACTGGTTAATTGAGGTAAAATGTTACACTTTGTATGGTTACATAAGACAGATGGTTACTTAAGGCAAAAACTAAAGTAGGGTGGGTGGGTGTATAACGCGAACGTCTATCAACCCAAAGGTTGTGAGTTCAAATCTCATCACGGACAATTTTAGCTAATTATCAACTTTTCAACTACTCACTACTTTTTCGCTGCTTTGCAACTACTTAGCATGTTAGCTAACCCTAACCCTTCTCCCAACCCTAACCCTTTTAGCTAACCTTAACCCTAACTCCTTAATCCTAGCCTAGCTAATGTTAGCCATCTAGCTAGAATTCGTAACATATCATACAAATTGTAATTTGTAACATATCATACGAAATAGGTGATGGACATCTACAAATGAATATATACCATATGAAACGTAACATAGGTATCATCCTAAATTAAATTTCGGATTTACGTACAGAATAATACGAAATGCACTGACACCAGGCTGTTCAGAACGTTGAGAGAGAAAGAGGGAGAGAGCGAGTCATACTTTCCAATAGCTCACCATGTGTGACTTGACTTGCACCAGCGACGGACTAAACTGCGTAAGTCTCTGGAATTTTCTTCTATAAAGTAATCTTTGCATTAAAAAAATCTTTGCAATACGCCGTTTGATGACAGTTGTAAGTATGTTCTTGTTTTGCTTTACAGTTTAGAGAAGCTATTGTATAAACATGAAGATACGACAAATTATGACCGTTTGCAGAATAAACCGATTGCAGTGCTGAACGATTAGGGTTATTTTCCACGACCTGGCGGGAATTATTCGATTGACCCCAATTCGTTTGAACCAAATATCTAAATGAATGTTTGTTCATAACATAAGCAGTGGAGTAGCCCACAGTGTTTGCGTTTTGTTTTTTAATATTTCACCTATGGTGGTTCCATTAAGATTGTATTTAACAGTGATGGTCCCACAACATTATTGCACAGCTTTATAGGCTTACATTTGTACTGTAAGTACCAGGGAAATACTTTTAAACACACATCTTGTCGCCTGCAGCACGGACATCATAACATGGAAAACTGGTTAGACAGTCTGCCCTAGTGCCACCATGCCAAACATTACAATTAGACCACCCCACTGGCAGGAAGAAAATACACAGGAAAAAGTAGGTGAAAGTTGTTCAAGAACGGATTAAAGTCACTAAACTCTGACTGCAGAACCTACTGTATTGGATGTGAGAAATACAGAAAAGTTACTGTGAACTGTAATGTTCAAAACAAAGAGTCCTGTGGCTTGGAAATGAGCTCATGTTTTCCTGGATGAATGATTCACTGCTGGACTGGTACCATGTTTATTTCTAGCTGCACAAATTAGGCCTATCTGAATAACAATACCCATTGCATTACTCCTCAGGCCCAGCAGCCTTGCTTGCCAGGCTAATAGACACACGGCTGGGGAACAAGACTAGTTCAGCTACATCGTGATGCAGTGGCTCCAGGATGGAACAACTAGCTGGGCTTGGCTCTGCCTGTCCTGCTGCCTCCTGCTGAGTGCCTGGTGCCCGGTGGGGGCGGAGGTGGGACCCACACCCGACCCAGAGTCAGGGGAGCTCATGCAGGGAGACTGGGAGTGGGGCTCCGGTTCCTTCAACCTCCAGGATCTCCTCCACAGCTTCCCCGCCGACAGCCCCTTTGTGACAGAGACTCCGGGGAACCCTGTCAACTGCTCCCAGCGCTTCTGGCTGCCCTCTGCCTCTCCAGTCTGCTGGGACGACATCGCGGGGCCAGAGGAGTTTGAGCAGTCCCGTCTGCTGGTGCTCCAGAACAGGGCGGCCCTGCAGGCGGTGTCCCTGGCTAGCGAGGTGGTGGTAGAGGGGGGAACCTCAGCCTCGTTTAAACAGCAGGCCTTGGAGGACTTGCAGGTGGTGCGGGCGGACTACCTGAACGTGACAGAGACGACGGAGACCATGCAGAAGGTGTTCCTCACACTGGAGGAGAAGAGGAAGGAGGGGACGGAGCACTGGACCTTCTCAAGGTGAGGGGGAGGGGACGGAGCACTGGACCTTCTCAAGGTGAGGGGGAGGGGACGGAGCACTGGACCTTCTCAAGGTGAGGGGGAGGGGATGGAGAACTGGACCTTCTCAAGGTGAGTGGGAGGAGACGGAGCACTGGACCTTCTCAAGGTGAGGGGGAGGGGACGGAGCACTGGACCTTCTCAAGGTGAGTGGGAGGAGACGGAGAACTGGACCTTCTCAAGGTGAGTGGGAGGAGACGGAGCACTGGACCTTCTCAAGGTGAGGGGGAGGAGACAGAGCACTGGACCTTCACAAGGTGAGTGGGAGGGGACGGAGCACTGGACCTTCTCAAGGTGAGGGGGAGGGGATGGAGCGCTGGACCTTCTCTAGGGGAGGGGACGGAACACTGGACCTCAAGTTGAGGGGGAGGGGACGGAGGACTGGATTTTCTCAAGTTGAGGGGGAATGGATGGAGCACTGGACCTTCTCAAGGTGAGGGGGAGGGGACGGAACACTGGACCTTCTCAAGTTGAGGGGGAATGGATGGAGCACTGGACCTTCTCAAGTTGAGGGGGAGGGGACGGAGGACTGGATTTTCTCAAGTTGAGGGGGAATGGATGGAGCACTGGACCTTCTCAAGGTGAGGGGGAGGGGATGGAGAACTGGATCTTCTCAAGGTTATGGGGAGGGGATGGAGCACTGGATCTTCAAGGTGAGGGGGAGGAGCACTGGGTCTTCTCAAGGTGAGGGGGTAGATTCACTCACTGCACCACAGCACTGAGTTGGCCCCTAGTCTTGTTCCACCTGCTGTTTGTGGTAAACAGGACGGCATAGTAGGCTTGCTCTAAGCTTGACTCCTAAAGAATGAATACTCAAGCAGTCATATCAATGCCCTTTTAACACAGTGATTTTGTTTGTTATTGGCATAGTAAAACTATTGAGAAATAAAATTATTGTAGAATCTAGTTCATCAAAGGGAATTTAGTGAACTTCCTCTAGGGACATGTGCAAGCAGGAGAATGTGTAGAGGAGTGAGGGAACAAAAGGGAATGTGGAGCTTTCTGCTGCAACCAGCATTGTTGAATTCCTAGCGGATGAAGTCATGCATGATCAACCACTAGTCAGGACCTGTCCTACTGAGTAGAGGGGTCTAAAAACAGAGCAGAAACAGTCGTCCAAACACCGCCTGAATCATTTCACGTTCTACTTCTTCAGTCCTCCCCACATCTGGCTGAACCAAAGTCCTGGTATGAGATTAATTACAAAGCATTACAATGCAATTTAATGAGATCAGACTTTCTCTTTCTAGTACCATACAGTTTGAACCAATCCCGCTGGTATTGGTTTATTCGGATCCCCATTAGTTTTTGCCGAAGCAGTAGCTATTCTTCCTGGGGTCCACACAAAAACAGAAAACATGACAAGTAACAAAACACTGATACACTGATAGACAATAACAGTCACACACATTTAAAATACAAAGATATACAAACAATACAACTAAATATTATGTGCGTGTAATTGATAGTGTCGGTGTAACTTCTTAGATGTAATTATTTAGGAGCTCCAAGAGTACATTATTATGGAAAAGGTTTATTGGACTAGGAACCTGTTTTTAGGTTAATGTGTATTGTATCTTTAGTGATTTAAAAAAAAAATGTTGTCTGTTTCTAGTATAAAGGAGCACATTGCCAACACGAAGGACTCAATCAATGGAAGAGACCACGTGGCAGCCCTCCTAGAGAAACAGTTCTCCAGCCTAGAGAAGTCTTTACACATCATGCAACTCCGACTTGACAAACTAATGGCACAGTGAATTATGTGTTCTTCAGGCTCTTTTTTTGTCAGCTTTTGAATGAACCGTACCATCATGTAATATTTCCCACTAGAAATGCATGCATACTCAGGGTAGGAAACCCTGTACAAAGCATGAGGTGTACTTTCTCTGTATTTGTACTGTATTCTGTATTTATTCCTCCATAGCGCCATGTTACTATTAAGTGTATTTTAATCGTATGTATCTGAAACCCAAACTGCATGCAAAGCCTAAAGCATCGGGGAGATATTGATGGCAATAAAATCTATTTCTATACTCCCAGCCTGCAGACCTGTTCCATAGAGATGTTTTTTATTGAAGTACAACTGTGTGTGACACTCATACAGTGTGTGGTATAAAATTGTAACATTTATGTAAATGCTTTGTTGCAACAAGGTGAAAACAATAATGCAACACAAATAGGGAATGACGTATAGTCTGTATAGCATGAAGATTTTATTTTCATTAACAAAACTAAATTATGGAACAAAAAAACATACAAAAGGCAAGTCTTTTAATTGTTAGGTGGGATGTAATTGCTGTTACAAACACTTGTAGAAAATATATACACAGCGGTTAGTGCACAAGTTCAGTGCATTCTTTCCATTCTTGAGACAGTACATGCTAGCAGTTACAGTAGCCTGCTTCGTAGTTCAACCGCACAAACACACAGTAGCATATTTAGACTTTGATTTAATAAATGTAGCATTAAGTCTGTGTGATGAATGTTTTATTTAAGTCCAAAGTCTTCACATGAAAACCTACATGTGGCAGTGCCGATCCTCATGTAAATTCATCACAATCTGAGAGGAGCCGTTACTAAAAAATGAAATGAGATTTTCATTATTAAATTGGTGCTGCCTGTAACCACCCAGTACTGAAACTACCTATGGGTTTGACTGAGTAATATAGATCACACTAAACACAGCAAAAGTTGTACTTTTTTTACTCAAGTCACATAGCTAAAAGGAATTGGTTTGCATATCTATATCTCTACAGATTAGTTAACATTGTTCATGAATGAAAGGTATATCATACAAAAGTCAAATATCAAGTAGATAGTCAGCATTAGCAAAGACCGTGCATAGGGGTTCCTCTTTATAAAAAGGACACAACCAATGAGTCAATTTGCTTTGACCTGAGAACTGCATCGCTTGTATGGAATATATATATTTTTTTTTAAGCACCTGATTTGTTCACCCTTTGCTTCAAGATCTTGTGTAGAAAAATAATGCCCAAAACAAATGAAAGCCTGCACTATTTGCACCGATTGGTAACAAAACCAGGGGGAGCACAGACGTTTCTCTTCGGCAGAAGGTGATTGCTGTGGGGGGGAATATGGGGTTGGTATCATGGTCAACATATGATTTTAATGCTTTATCTGTAGTCAATTCACATAGTGATTCTTTCTGACCCTAAACTGGATGCCCAGCATCTGGATGACTGGGCAACTAATGGTAGTAAACATAATATACTCTAGTACGGCTCAGAGAAGATGTAGGCCTACACAATGCCATCGCCTGGAAGTAGTATGGATGTGGTCTAATTCAGGAATGAGCTGGAGAAAAACGCTTCAACAGACTACATGCTAGCAACCACTATTGCTGTAAGGGTTGCATGTCTTTTCAATTGTCTGCTTCCTCAATTGGATTTTCCTCTATGAGCTTCAGGTAATCCCGAGCGAAGATCTTCTTTGGTAGGATATCTGCAACAGTATAATGAACAGGTAGTCAATATTGACTATACTGTATGCTCAAAGAGAAGATAATGAAAGTCACTGGTGGTGGTGGCGACAATAGTTTTTACCTGTGAGAAACTGAAAAGTCTCAGTCTCCTCAACAGTATTGGCCAGATCACTGTAGAGGAGTGTCTTATTGTCTTTCCCTGATCCATTGTTGAACGAGGACAGAGCCAAGTGCTGAACGAACAGTTCCTAGAAGAGATGAGCGTTATGAATTAAATTGTTATTACATGGGACAGTTCCCATTTATTAACAGTAACAATGGAGACCAGAGTATTCTATTTACAAGGCTCTGATGGATGTAAAGTAAGCCGAGGCAAAGACATTCAGACATTAGGGTTTACATCCTATTTTGGTTGAGGCTACAGCCATGTCAGTGCAGGGCTAGCTAGCTAACTGTTACAGCCATTCAGGGTTAGCTAGCTAGCTAGCTACCTTCTTCACGAGCTTGAACTAATGGAAGTAGCTAGCTAGTACTGCCTGTATATGCAAAAGCCTTACTGCAAAACTAGCTAGCTAGCAGGCCTAGCTATTAACTAAGTAAAGGTAGCTAATATAGCATTAGCTAGCTAGCATAGCTACGCCAGTAAACTGGACTCAACTTACTGTTGCTTTGGTGGTGAGGAGAAGAGCCTCTTGGTTGATGCTTGAGACGTCGGGAGAACTTTTCATGATCAATTTCACGCGAGTCATTGGAAGAGAGATGCCTTTGCTGTTAGATGCATGATTAACTTGGTCTTCCACGTTGTCTCCAGACATTTTTACATGGATAAGGATGTTTCCTCAGTGGTGGCAACGGTTGATATACAGTTGCGAGGAGTGTAAGGGCCCCGCTACTTTTTGAGCAGTGACGTAGGCTTGATTGGATCGTTTTTTCTCTCATCGAAAACTAAAGTATCTAGCTACCGTATGTACTCCTGTTTCAGACAAACTCCTGTTTCAGACAATATGATTGTTTTTTGTTTGATTTTTTACAAAGGAGTAGCTAAGTGTTTATAAGCCTGCCTGTTAGATAAATATAAGGCTGTCGATACACTCCATCACAGTAGGTGGCGCAATACACTTTGCTAAGTGCTCCCAACAAACTAGCTAGCTGAAATAAGAATACATTTTACAGACTGGCTAGCAGTCTGTGCTAAATCGATGTAGCTATTTGTGTTGTTCCTTTAAACCTAGCTATCGATTATTGCTGGTTTTATTTTATTTGCATTCTGTAGCTGTTTGTCTGCGCGAGCGGACGACCGGCTCTTTATTTTTTTGCATGCTTTACGTTGCTTGTTGCTGATGTTGTTAGCCAGAAAGCAGTTAGCTAAATAGCTAGCTAGCTTCTGCATTCATCATTTCGCTGGCCCATACTTTCAAGATGCCTCTGGGTTTGAAACCATGTTGCGCTGTCTGCAAAACAATCTCATCGTCTATGTGGAAAAAGGGAAACCAAGGAGAGATCCTGTGCAATAACTGCACGGGGAAGAGCACCAGCAGTGGAGCATCTGGACCGTCGGCGTCCTCCAACACACAACAGAATAATGGCGGGGGCAAGCAGGTTGTTTGTCGTTTTGAGCACATACACTGAGTGTACAAAACATTAGGAGCTCTTTCCATACCAAGTGAACGCTCTGATTCCTTATTGATGTCACCTGTTAAATCCACTTCAATCAGTGTAGATGAAGGGGAGGACACGGGTTAAAGAAAGATTATTAAGCCTTGAGACATGGGTTGTGTATGTGTGCCATTCAGAGGGTGAATGGGCAAGAATTCAGAGGCTGAATGGGCAAGACAAAATATGTAATTGTCTTTGAACGGGGTATGGTGCCAGGCGCACCAGTTTGAGTGTGTCGAGTTGCTAGGTTTTTCACGCAGAACAGTTTCCCATGTGTATCAAGAATGGTCCACCACCCAAAGAACATCCAGCCAACTTGACACAACTGTGGGAAGCATTGGAGTCAACATGGGCAAGGATCCCCGTGGAACGCTTTCGAATTGAGGCTGTTCTGAGGGCAAAAGGGGGGTGCATCTCAATATTAGGGAGGTGTTCCTAATGTTTTGTACACTCTGTACCTAGGCCTGCACTAGAATGTACTGTGCTCCCCTTAGTGACTGTACCTCCATACTCTTCTATTTGCAAGGCAAAACAGAAAACAATATATGCATGTTGACACATTGTCACCCAGATGGAGATGTAATATTGGTATTTGACACATCTTGCCCACAGTCTAAACAAGAGATCCACAGGAGATCAGCACGGTTGAGGAGCACCAAGTACAAAGCCCCTGCCTCTGAGAAAAAGGTGTCTACCAAAGGAAAAGGAAGAAGACACATATTCAAACTAAAAAATGTAAGTACATAATTAGTTCAAATACACAGGAACTCTATCTTTGTGTTGGATTGTCAGGTTGAACTCTAAGCTCCTCCAAATGTGATTTATTAATTTTTTTCCCACAGCCAATCAAAGCACCCGAATCTGTTTCCACGATCATCACATCAGAATCAGTCTTTTATAAGGTATGTTTACTTTTTATAAATCCTTTCCATACAGTATGTTAGCAAACATAACAAACATATCTGTTGTATAATGTATGCCACAGATATGTATAGCTGTCAGCAATAGTTCTGCCTTCGTTTGTCATTGTGCAGGGTGTGTATTATCAGATGGGAGACGTCATCAAAGTGACAGACGAGGATGATGGGAGGCCGTACTATGCACAGATCAGAGGTTTCATCCAGGACCAGTACTGTGAGAAGAGTGCCGCATTGACTTGGTTGATACCAACCCAGGCCAGTCCTAAGGACCTGTTTGATCCTGCCACTTACATTGTTGGTGAGTGATGATTGAATCTGAGTATTTATCATTTTTACATTTTAGTCATTTAACAGACGCTCTTATCCAGAGCGACTTATAGTTAGTGAGTGCATACATTTTCATTCATTTATCTAAAAAAAATTAAAGTTACATTTGAGCACACAGAAATAAGTTATTTGTCTCTTTCTGAACATTGTGTATATGGGAGTAATGTCACAGTGGACTCCAAGACCACTACTAGCTGATAATGTTTCCATTACTGATTACCTGATTGCTTCTATAGGTCCAGAGGAGGATCTGCCCAGGAAGATGGAGTACCTGGAGTTTGTGTGCCACGCCCCCTCGGAGTACTTCAAGTCCAGGAGCTGCCCCTACCCCACCATTCCTATCCGTCCAGAGAAAGGCTACATCTGGACCCATATTGGACCCACGCCGGCCATCGCTATCAAATAATAATTTGGCAACCGCAGTTAGCCGCTGGGCCATTTACCATGAAGATATTAACTTTGTCTGTTAGTTTGCTAACAGACGCATGTACATTTACGTAATGTAATGGAGACAAGTTGTAGACTGACTCATTAGGGTGGCAGGTAGCTTCGCAGTAAGAGCATTGGGCCGGTAACCAACATGTCGCTAGTTCAAATCCCCGAGCCGACAAGGTGAAAAATCTCTCGATGTGCCCTTGAGCAAGGCACTTAACCCTAATTGCTCCAGGGTCGCTGTTGATAATGGCAGACCCTGGCCGTGACCCACTCTCCGAGAGTGGTTCAGGGGGAGTTGGGATATGCAAAAAAAACACATTTCCAATTCACATGTGTATTAATACACACTTGTACATGTGTGAAATGGGACAAATAGAAACAACCACATAATAATAATAATAGTTATTATTTTAATAGTCTTTGAATATGGAAAGTGTTTGTTATTGAATGTTTACAAACCCTTCTAAATCTTGGAACAGTACAAGAACGGACCCATGAAATGATCATCCTGAGACTTTTGTATTCGGTAATAAACGTGGAAAAGCTTTGTACTAGAATGTTTTTCAAACAATTAATTTAATTTTTCTTTAGACATCTGTGCAATACATGTGAAGTGTTATGAATATTATACTGAGGGGGGGGGAAATGTATTTAGAAAGATGCTGTTAATAGACTCCAAGTTGTATCCTTTTTGGTATATTTTTTAGACACTTTGTGAAACCTTTATGATCATTTACCTCAGTCACCAGTCTTTTTACATGGTCAATGTTGATCTGCATGTGGAAATGTGTGCAGCAAGCCTCAGTCTGATTTAATAATGTAATCTAGCATTATCTTTGAGACCATTTCGGCTAATCAGTAAAGCCAAATGATTTGGGACATGAAGAAATGCCTGTTAAAAGTACGTTCAGCCTGAGTTTTGGTGTGTGCTGGGAGTGTTACTGTGTCCCGCATCCACATGTGTAGAAGTAGACGGGTAGTACAGCTGGCTGTCCATGGACAGCCTCATGGCTGCGTGACGCATGTTCCCCTTCTGGAACAGGTGAGCGGATGCTGTGTTCGAGTCTATGACATGAGCCTGAGACAGGTAACAGAACAGTGAATGTAAGGTTATAGACAACTCTAGGAAGAGTAAATGAATCTATTGTGCACCCATAAGGCTCTGGTCAAAATGAGTGCACTATATAGGGAATAGGGTGCCATGTCCACTGCCCTACCTTCTCCAGGGTGATGAGGGTGGACAGAATGTCTCCGGTGCGGCCGGTGGCGATATCATTATTCAATAGGTTGTCCTGGAGGGTCGCAGCCATATGGTTCCTCATAATCACCTCCTGCTCTTGCTTTACGTTGAATGACAGGCTGTGCACCTCCTCCACTATACTGTGGATAAACACATACACATGGTCGGCCATATACCTACAGTTCATCCACTCTACAAAGACAATATTTTATTCCATTGAAGACACCATCTTTACTTATAAGGGGGGGGTTGTCCCATTGAATTCAGAAAAATAGAGATTGAAAAACGTGTAATTTCTTTGTATCACAATGACTTTATTTAATTGAACCCTTATTTTGCCAGGTAAATTGACTGAGAACACATTCTCATGTACAGCAATGACCTGGGGAATAGTTACAGGGAGAGAAGTGGGATAAATGAGCCAATTGGAAACGCAGAATAAGTTACTGTGATGGATGATGACAAAAAGAATAGTGGCTTCAATAGCTTCTAGCTAGAACAAACAGACTTCTGTTACATTTACATTTACATCATTTAGCAGACACTCTTATCCAGAGCGACTTACAGTACCTGTCCAGCTCCTGCCGTATCTCCCTGTACGCAGCCATGTTCTTCTGCATAGCAGCCATGACAAGGGCCAGCTCCTCGAAGGTGTCCATGGTCAGGTTCTCTACACAGCTACCCTTCCAGGACTTCTGGCGCCGGGTCATGTTGGACTTGGTCACCACCTCCTCCACGTGGATGGTGGTCTGGTCCGTCAAGCCTCCCGTGGCCTCTGGAATCAGCTGTGTGAGAGGGGAGGGGTTGAGGAGAGAGTTTAGTATGGTGTGTAGGGAGAGAGGACTAAATACACAGGGAACTACGAAAGAGCAGTGGTAGTATTGATGATTTTGAAAGGCAGCTAAGTTAGCTTGTAATAATCAGTATACAACTTAATGTGGAAGACATGCAATTCATCATGCATTCCCACCCCCTTTGTCATCAACAACACACATTTATGAGGATCAAGAAGAAGTTACAGACAGTGCCTTGGTATAAATAACACTACGTGACAAAAAATAAATGTGAAAAGGGAAAGAGTGACAGACTTGCCGGCAAACACTCGTTCGAATTCTTGTCGTCGTAGTCGGGCATGGAGATCTCAAGGTTGGTGGTTACCACGGCGACGAGAAGGTTGGCGAAGATGAAGGCTCCGCCAGTGAGGAAAATGAAAAAGTAGAGAGAAGCTCCGTACATCAGCCCCTCATCACTACAGTGCAGAGAGAAACGGCAACACTTACCACATTGGGACAAAATACATCTAAATGTGTATGCATTTTCACATAAGCGTTTTCACTCTACTGCAAAATGTTAAGGCCCATTTGTCTACGATTAGCAGGTTGACGTTAATTGACGTGTTGTCCTGGAGTCAGAACTGAGCGATTTCCCTTTAGATATCTGCAAAGTAAAAATTGGCTATATTGTAAACATTTATGAAACGCTTTTTGGTCTTAATTTAAGGTTAGGGTTAGCAGTGTGGTTATGGTTAGGTTAGGTTAGATTTAAAGTAAGATTTTATGACTTTGTGGCTGTGCTAGCTAGTGACCACTAGCCAACCCATTTCCCCCCATCAGTCCCCATCCACCCGCCTGCACCCTCCCTCTCAAGCCGTACCACCCCTTCCCCGTGGGCCAGCAAAGAAAGTAACAAAAGTCTAAATAAATGTATATAATTGTTTTGTATGTGTGGGGCTTTAGCCGAGATTGTTCTTTACAAAGTCAAGTATATTTGTCCAGGCCTCAACTGTTCCTTGACTAGCACCAGTCATTCTTGCTGTCGATAATTCTAATATTATAACTTCTAATAGTAACTGTATCCACTGGATAAATGGGAGAGAATGAGGTGGTTGCCATCTTAGAGCCCCACAAAAAATAGCAGCAGTGCTGCCTGCCAGATGTTATCTTCTCGGATTGATTGAGAGATTCAAGGGGCTATCATCGTTAACTAACACAATAGAAGCAAAGCATTGAATATTTAAATTCATGCACTTCGAAATGAATTTTGTAACTTTGCCCCAGAAGCATTTAACTGCAGGGCACTCCCACATCATATTAAGCAATGTCCCCTGATTTAGGGGACAGAGTGAACAGTTGGGAGTTGGGGCCAATTTAATAGTAAAACGTTTCCTTGGTGTTAAATAAAGTCTGTGAACAAACTTAAAATGTATAAATTGATGGTTTGGATTCTGGGATGACAAAGTTATATTGTTCCATATTCTGTTCCAGTTGAAGGGTTGTTCAGATTCAATTAGGTCCGTGGACCATACTTTTTGAACGGCTAGCTCAGAATATGAGTTTTCCAAAAGTTGTTTATATATACTGAACAAAAATTTAAACGCAATATTCAAGATTTTACTGAGTTACAGTTCATATAAGGAAATCAGTCAATTGTTTTTCACAGATACCTTTAAAAAAAAAAGTAAAAGGTGGGGGCATGGATCAGAAAACCAGTCAGTATCTGGTGTTACCACCATTTGCCTCATGCAGCACGACACATCTCCTTCACATAGAGTTGATCAGGCTGTTGATTGTGGCATGTGGAATGTTGTCCCACTCCACTTCAATGGCTGTGCAAAGTTGCTGGATATTGGCGGGAACTGGAACACGCTGTTGTACACGTCGATCCAGAGCATCCCAAACATGCTCAATTAGTGACATGACCTTGTGAGTATGCAGGCCATGGAAGCTTCCAGGAATTGTGTACAGATCCTTGTGACATGGGGCCGTGCATTATAATGCTGAAACATGAGGTGATGGCGGCAGATGAATGGCAAGATAATGGGCCTCAGGATCTCGTCACAGTATCTCTGTGCATTCAAATTGCAATCAATAAAATGCAATTGTGTTCGTTGTCCGTAGCTTATGCCTGCCCATACAATAACCCCACCGCCACCATGGGGCATTCTGTTCACAATGTTGACATCAGCAAACCGCTTGCCCACACAACGCCATACACGTGGTCTGCGATTGTGAGGCCAGTTGGACGTACTGCCAAATTCTCTAAAACGACGCTGGAGGTGGCTTATGGTAGAGAAGTGAACATTCAATTCTCTGGCAACAGCTCAGGTTGACATTCCTGAAGTCAGCATACCAATTGCACACTCCCTCAAAACTTGAGACATCTGTGCCATTGGGTTGTGTGACAAAATTGCACATTTTAGAGTGGCCTTTTATTGTCCTCAGTACAAGGTGCACCTGTGTAATGATCATGCTCTTTAATCAGCTTCTTGATATACCACACCTGTCAGGTGGATGGATTATCTGGGCAAGGGAGAAATGCTCACTAACAGGGATGTAAACAAATTAGTGCACAACATTTGAGAGAAATAAGCTTTTTGTGCATATGGACAATTTCTGGGATCTTTTATTTCAGCTCATGAAACATGGGACCAACACTTTACATGTTGCGTTTATATTTTTGTTCAGTGTATTATAGAGATCAGTCCTTTTGGGAGCCCAGATAATTTGTTTATAAATCCCCATCATAGGATGTTTCGTAGTTGGGTTTCCCAAGGGACTCCATAGGCCAGCATAGCTGACCTAAATTGTAAATATAGAAAAAAGTATATTTCACATTTTGGAACGTTCTATAACCATTTCTGTCCATTATTTCAGTAAGGGTATGGATTCCACATTTGGTCCATTGGGGGATGCAAAAGGCCACCCTCCAGATCACAAGTCATTATTGTGAAATATTGGAGTATGGGCATGCCATTTTGATTCCCAGTTACAATGTTTTTACATTTTGCGCCAAATAGAAATTGTTTGAGCAATAATAGGACCAAAGCATAGTTTACATTGTTTAAGAGATTTACTGTTTTAGTGAAGACCACCTCTTACAGAGCAATAGGAAACAAGATTCATGATGAAAAATGCTAACCTGCATTTGACTAATAAAATGATCTCCTCTTGCTTTTCAAAATCTTTATCTAAGGACACATACTGTATGAACTGGATAATGGGAAATGTAGTCTTTATCCAAGGACATATAATGTATGAACTGGATAAGGGGAAATGTAGGGCTTTGTGTCACTTACGCCTTAAACTCCCTGTAGATGTCCATCCATCCGTCCTGGGTGATGCAGATGAAGAGGGTGTAGAGGGCCGAGAACAGGTCCCCAAAGGCTGATGGGACAGCAGCACTGAACAGGGTCACGCCAAACACTGCAAACACCTGACAGACACAGACAGGACATCAACAGAGACATTAGACACAAACACAGGGGACAACTGAGCAGTTGTAGAATCCATTTATATGGTCTCAGTATCACTCCTTGACACATCACACACTCATCTGGGGCCATAGCAACATACACAAATATCAAATACTATAAACGAGCAAGAACTGGGGTGTCATAGTTTGACTGTTATAATGTTTATTTTCACGAGAATGAGGTGAAGAAGTGGGAATGGATTAAGATGACTGATGATGAAGTGAGAGAGAGCGAGAGAATGAGAGAGAGAGAGAGAGAGAGAGAGAGGTTGAATTGGTACATGCTATAACACCTACAAGCATGATGATGAGGAGGAGGAAGAAGATGTTGGCCATGTCTGGGATGGACTGCATTATGACGGTGACCATCATAGCCATACCCTGCATGGAAGCAAAACCCCTGACACTACGGATTACCCTCAACACCCTGGAACACACACAAGAAATAACACATTACAACATGGAGTAACAACCCACTGGGCTCAATTCAACGTCTATTCCACATTGGTTCAACGTAATTTCATTGAAATGACATGGAAACAACATTGATTCAACCAGTGTGTGCCCAGTGGGAAAGCAGCACACAACAACAACTACAACTACACAACAAATAATGTTTCTTGTTGATGTTTGACACACAAAAAAACTATTGTGCATGAAAATTATTTATTTATTTGATCACTAACGAATGGAGAAAAATGAGTGTGGTGAGGATCATATTTGATGCCCTCCTTGTGATAAGAATGATGGGAGCAAAGGGTTGGGGAGTGTGAGGAGTATCACATTAGTAGTAACGTAGGGTGTTCTCAGGGCAGGCCTGCCGATTTTGACCAGCAGAAGTTACTTTGCATAGCAGGTTAGAATAACTTATACAGCAGGTTAGGATTATTAGGTTAAGGTTAGAAAAAGGGTTGGGGTTAGCTAAAATGATAAAATTGTCCCGACCTGACTCAAACATATCTAGTTACAACCAGGCCTGCCCTGAGAACACCCTACGTTTCCACTAATGCGTTTCTGCGGAGTGTGAGGGGTACTCCTTCACCTGATGACCTTTAGTAAACTGTCCCCACCCTGGGGAAAGATCAGGGGTCCAAGCATCAGAGCCAAAGTGACCAAACAGTCCAGGACATTCCAGCCATTCTGAAACACCAAAACGAGAGAGAGAGACAAGAATGACATCACGATGGTCTCTGAGAAGGCCACAGTAAGTAATAGGTCATGTCAAATCAATCTCTTGACCAGACATTACCTTCCAGAAGATGTTGAAGCCGTAGTACCACTTGACCAGGATCTCCCAGATGAAGACGGTGAGGATAATATGCTCACAGATGCTGAACGCAATGTCATACTTCTACAATGGACAAATCATACCATTGCATTTCAGTTAATTGTTATCTGTTGACTTCTCATATAAAGTGAGCTTTCAGTATGAAAGTAGGCCTACAATACCTCTTTAGAGGTCCTCAGTGACCATAATTTACCTTGGCAATGATAGCGTCGGTTTGGAAGGCCATGATGATGCAGTTGCTGACAATCATGACGATAATGAGTAATTTGAACAGGAAGTTCTCCAGCAGCGCACCCATGAGCACCTGGGAGACATAGTCCTCAGTGTCTGAGTCATCCTACAGGGTATAGAGGTCAGAGGTCAATATTCGTATTCTGAATCATCTATGTTCTCACCTAGATTAACCGGAGCCCCTGTCTCCTGGAAGGGTGAACATAATTAAAGAATCTCCCCAAGTACCAGTATTAGTGATGAAGATCTGTTTGAACATAGTTTGAAAAAACTGAGTAGCCTGATATCTCTGTGAATGAACTCTCTGTGATTTTCTTTGTATACCTCTCTCTCTATGTTAACCCACTCATTATTCACTATATAAGTAATCATACCAGTGAAAAGCCCTACAGTATAAATAAAGCCTACACCTTTTGCTGGGTGATGTCTCTGATGTTGTTCATCTCAGGCTCCTCATCTCGCTCCAGCACAGACCACCTCCTCCTGGTGCTCTCCGATGCCCGCTGCAGTAGAAAAAGTGTTAATTGGATGCCCCAAAAACATGTTAGTCTTTTGTAAAAGTTGTTCAACTATATGGAAAAGTTAAAAGCAGTTAATACACTTGAATAAGTGTACACAGAGAGCATATAGAGGACATGATGGTAGAGGGAGAACGGCCAATAGGCCTACCCTAGCGGTTGGAGTTCGTCTAAACCTAACATTACCTGGAGGATCATCAAGCGTTTCCTGTAATCCATCTTTTCGCGCCTTCTCCCTTCTTCAACTCATTTTTCAGTTAAATGCCATAGAAGCTATACCCCTTTACTGCTTTTGTCTTACCAACCCCGTTGAAAATATTATGAAGAATGTTGAGGAATCTTTGACCAAAAAGGTCTCGTTCCAGAAGATAGACATCATAAACGCGCAACAGGTGATTGGAACTGAAGTGGCGTTCTAGTCATTCAGTCCCTGGTCCATTCTATGCACAATTACGCAGACACGTGTCACAATGTGTTACCACCACTGGGTGGCAATATTTATCTCAGGGAATTTACAGTAGCCTATTTAGGGAAACAGCGATCTAGATATTTAACAAATAAAACGTTTGTATAATGAAGGACTCTTATTTTATGTTTACATGCATAGACACATCATGCATGCGTTTAATTACGGCAATGTCATTTGTTATATGCACACATAATACAAATCCACAGTTGGTTTGGGGAAAATACCTTCCCCTAATGGCCAGCAGGAGGTGCTGTACCCTCTATAGATTATTCGTTTCTTTTTCATATTAAGTTCCGCAAGTTCCCTCTGTCCATATTGCGAGCACTTTCCCAAAGCTTCGGTCCTCTTGTTTACCTCAACAAACTTTAGCCTATCTCAACCCTTTAATAACTTGATGGGAAAATTGATATATCGGTGCATACAGGATACAACTGTCTTTGTTCTTATCAATGGGAGATGATGAACATGTATTGGTCAATGCGCAAATAGATGAAGGTTCAAGGCACGAGAGGAAATACCATAAAATATGGGCAAACTCCAATCAAAACATGGTAAAACTTGGTATTTAGATTAGTTTCAGAGGCTACTGTATATCTCTTAATAACCAAAATGTAACAGTATTTTATTTATATCTTTTATGTTTCCATTTATGCATAATTTGGATAGCCTGTAAACGCAGAGAAAATCCTGAAGGTAAGAATCACCTATTCAAAAGTATGTCTCTCAAATATAAAATGTCATGCAGGGTATAGACTATTTCTTATTTAGTTTTTATTTTCCAGGTGGTAGTTTTGCTGCCAATGTGCTCACCTGTCAGAGAGAGCGGGAACATACGGGTCTCCACACCCACCCAATCAGATTTAAGCAGGTACAGTACATTATAATACAGTTGATATATTTTACACCTGAGTTGAGATATGATTAATATTTTGGCACTTTTGAAGATTTAAGAGAGAAAGAGCGAGAGTGGAGATACAGAGAGAGAGAGTGACAGAGAGAGAGAGAGCGAGAGAGAGAGAGAGAGAGAGAGAGTGAGAGAGTAACATGCCTTTACCTCAGAAAGTCGGTTACCTCATCACAAATATCACTATCAATATCAAGTTGTCCTCTGTAGCTCAGTTGGTAGAGCTGATGGCCTTTGCAGCATCAGGATAGTGGGAAAAAATGTATGCACGCATGACTGTATGTCGCTTTGGATAAAAGTGGGTCTTTTTTTTGGCATAGAAAAGCCTGTAAATGGATAGCAACACAGACATGTGTGTCATTAGAGTGGAGAGGCTTGAACTTGGATAATGATGCTAACGAGAACCAGAATGGTGGAGTCCTGTGACGGGGCAGATGAATGGGCCAAGGCCTCCCAGAGTGGGAGGGGTTAGAACCCTAATGGAAATGTAAAGGTGGTTATTTTATGAGGCAGAGGGAGGTCAACTGACCATTCTCAATATTGAGTACAGGATGTTGTTGTATTCATCAACCTTTATTCATAAATCATAGCCAAAGTATGTACCGTCTGGGGTTGGTAAATTGGTAAACAACAAAAAACATTGTGAATTGCTGTCTTGTCACTCTTGTTAACACTGTCAGTCACCACTTCGGGCTCACATTGTATCCACACAGGTGTTCACACAGGGGTTCACACTGGGGTTCACACTGGGGTTCACACTGGGGTTCACACTGGGGTTCACTCATTCTCAGCCAGGTCTGCCCCAGCCCAGGATGATAAACTAGCCAGACACGCTCCCTCCCTCCCAGTCCCAGTCAAGGCAAGGCAGCCACAGGATCATAGCTCACAGCCAAGCCAGGGACATGAAAGGGCCTTTTTTTCTCCCCGCTGCTTCCTTTTCTCTCTCTGTGAGAAGAGGCTGTTATGTCAGTGTGAAACACATATGGCCACCGTCCAGAACAGCGGGGTCTTTCAGTGCCGCCACACTGAAACCACACATCTGGTCCTGGTTTTCTGACTGCAACAGAACTGGGGGAAAAAAACAGGGAAGGGAACAAGGTATGGTAGGCGTAGTGTCTGGTGGTGGGTGGACCGCCCTCACATCACAGGCGGCCGGTTAATTGGTGAGGACGGACTCATAGTAATGGCTGGAACGGAATCAATGGAATGGTATCAAATACATCAAACACATGGTTTCTGTGTGTTTGATACCATTCCATTCACTCCATTACAGCCATTGTTATGAGTCGTCCTCCCCTCAGCAGCCTCCTGTGCCTCAGATGTAGGCCTAGTACTGTTAATGAGACGGTCAGGTTTGGGGAGCTGTAGG